>NC_056750.1:851496916-851591916 GCF_019279795.1 Protopterus annectens
CACACATGCAGGCACCTCTACATACACACACACACACACACTTCATTCTCTCTGCACGCACTTGCAATCAGTGCACCAAAATACACAAGAATCAAACCCACTACACTAGCCTACAAAATGTCAGCTTACCTTACTACAGGCTAAATGAATTCAGCAGTAAGAAGCAGTTCTTGTCACGGGCAGAAGAAAAAACACAAGACCTTCGAAGCAAAAACCGCCAAACGTGTCTCTGATTCTGATCAGTAAATAGAGAGATCCAGCAGCAGGCAGAATCTGCAAATATCAGAAAGAAGAAAGGAAATATCTGCTGCTGGACCCTCTATTCAGGGAGAACAAAAGAAATTCAGATTTGGGGTGGAGTTGTTATACAAGTGGTGGCTTGGACTGCAATAATCCGATTGGCTGCCACCACTTGCATAATCGACCGCTTTACAAGCTGATTTTCTTCAAAAACTTCAGTGTGAGTAGCATGTAAAAACACACTGAATCATAGGTATATGATGTAAAGAACGAGTTAGACTATGATTTTAAGCATGTTTTACATGCTGCTCACATTGAAAATCTACATTGCAGTTTGTCATGCCACTGGAAGGTACTCGGTGGTAACAGCTTGCAATTCCTATAGTCTCACAGCGCACTCGGGTGTAAGCACAGAGTGAGATGGTACTTGCGGTTAATGAGTTAATAGTGCGTTGGTTAAATCTAGCACAAAACCGACAGCAAGGCACGTTATGATCTGGGCCTAGGCAAGGAATACAGTACAAATGAAAATCCTTATGAGGTATTTGCTTCCCACAAGTAATGCAATTATTAGCTTTTACTGACATCTGTAAGGCGCAAGAAAAAGTTTCCCCAACGGGGTACTTAGCTTTAGTTGAAGACTTCAGTTCTGAAATTCGAATGCAAAGATTTCAGGAGTCGGCCGACCGGCACTTGCGAACTGCTTCTGCTTCGGGAAGCAAGCGGCAAGAAAGACTGAATAAAACGGCGTCGGCTGCATGTTTTATACCCCTATGACCTCACGTCATGGAAGAGGAGACAGCAACCGACGCAGGACCCAAGACTTTGTCATTCAGGCAGACTGAGGGCAACCTGCCAGCAGATTACCCAAATGTAATGACTGCAACAGTGAAACACGAAGAAAAAGAAGTTATGTCTTACCATAACGTTCCGTCTGTATTGTTGATCCTCATTCAGTCATTACGCATGGTTATCGGTACCGAGCTCGGAACTGAGCCGGCCATTTTCCAAGCTCACGTCAGCTTCAAACTCAAGAGCTAAACTCTTACCCACAATCCCCCTTCTCCCCGTTACCTCAGATTGAGTTTGCAAGTTAAAGAAGGTAGAGGCTACCTCTGGTCAAATAACCTAAGAGAACCGGATGGCGAGATCCACTAGAAACCACAGGAGGGGGAAGGAAGGATGGTCGTAATGACTGAACGAGGATCAACAATACAGATGGAACGTTACAGTAAGACATAACTTCTTTATCCGATATTGTTAATCCTCGTTCATTCCTTACGCATGGGACAGAGTCCCCAGCTACCTCTATTTCTGGGAGGCTCTCATGGAAGGACATTCCTGAGCACAATAGAACCTAAAGATGCTCTTCCCCTGGAGGCCAAATCCAATTTGTAATGACTGATTAAGGTATGAGGTATAGCCCAAGTTGCAGCTGCACAGATGTCATGTAAAGAAGCTCTGGCATGGAAGGCAGCAGAAGTTGCCACTGACCTTGTTGAATGAGCTTTCATGGTAGTAGGCAACGAGATGTTACGTTGTGTGTAAATAAAGGTCACACAGTCCTTCAACCATCTAGCTAATGTGACCTTAGCAACAGCAGATCCTAATCTAGGTACAGAAAAGGCCAAAAATAACCGGTCAGATTTATGAAAGGGTTTAGTCCTGTTTAATTAAAAATGGATTTGCCTGTGTATATCTAGGGTATCTAGGCAATACTCTCCTCTGTTTGAATGATTAGGAAAGAAAACTGGCAATTCAATGGCTTGATTAATGGACATTTCAGAGATCACTTTAGGCAGCAATGACGGATTAGTTTTCAGACACTCTATCTCTATGAAAAATCAAGTATGGACTCTTGATACATAAAGCTTGAAGTTCAGAAATATGTCTGGCAGATAGCGACCAAGAACAAGGTTTTCCACGACAAATACTTCAGGTCGCAAGAAGAGGCTGGTTTGAAAGGTGCCATTGTCAGAACTTGAAGAACTAATGATAAATCCCATGGTTGAACAGGTTCTCTAAAAGGCGGCTTCAGATGATTCACACCTTTTATGAAGGTCTTGCACAATTTATGAGACATAAGAGAAGAATCTTGGACACCCTCAAGAAAATTAGAAATTGCAGCCAAATGAACTCTAATGGTAGAGGCAGATAGACTCGACTTGAAACAGGTCGAACGACACTGGTGCTGAAAAGGGGTCTACTTGTTTATCTTTCAGCCAACAGTTAAACATTTTCCAATTGCTCAGATAAGTAATTCTAGTGGAAGACTTATGAGAAGCAATGAGAATATCACATACTGGTAAAGATCGATCATTCTGCCTGGCAATCAGGGGAATTGGAGTAGCCAAGCCATTAGCTTCAGGCTGTTCAGGTTGGGATTAATCAGGTTCTGTGGATGTGAGATCATCTCCGGGGTTGGATGGAGAATCCATGGTCGATCTAGTAGGTGAGGCCAAAGGAAGGGGAACCAAATCTGTCGAGGCCAATATGGTGCTATGAGGTTCACCTTGCTCTTCAACCGCCGGGCTTTCTTCAGAAACTGGGGAATGAGGGAAAAGGGTGGAAATGCGTAAAGACCACCCGAGGGCCAATCGTGGACTAGAGCATCCCTGGGTGACTGTCTCGGGGGGGTATCAAGGCGAAGTAGTTGCTGCATTTGTAGTTGGTCGGGGATGCAAAGAGGTCACAGCAAGGACGGCCCCAGAGGTGGAAGATCTCCACCGCTATCAAGGGATTCTGGGACCACTCGTGAGGTTGAAGAATGCACCTGCTGAGTGTCTATCACGTTGGAACTCCCGGGAATGTGCGTTGCTAGAAGAAAACAGCTGGTAGCCATCGCCCATTGCCATATCCTCATGGCCTCTCCACAAAGGGGGTAAGATTTGGTACCACCTTGCTTGTTGATGTATCAGACCACCGTCATGCTGTCTGACAATCGCAATTGTCCCAGACAGCAGCAGGGGATGGACTGCTTGCAACGCCAGAAGCACCGCCCTCAGCTCTAGAACATTTATATGGAGATGGGCCTCCAGTTGGGACCAAGTGCCTTGGACTGTCTGTCCCTGACACAGACCCCCCCCCCACCCCATCAAGGAGGCGTTCGTGGTCACTGTGGCCTTGGGTTGCTGGGGGAGAAGGGGCGAGACCATTGTGAGAGATTGTGTGTCAATTTAAATTCTGTTTGCACCTGTAGATTACTCGACTCCTGGCTGAAAGAGGATGCTGAAAAGGACACCATTGGGTGAGCAGTAGCCATTGTAGAAGCCACATGTGAAACCTGGCCAGGGGAACAATGGTGATGGAAGCTGCCATGGAATCCAACAGCTGTAGAACCTTGTGAGCCGTGGATTTTTCCTTTGAAAGGATTGGAATTAGTTGTTGCTTTATCCTTAGAATTCTGTGCTCTGGAATAGCAGCTCTGCAGTTTTTTGTGTCCAAGAGAACCCCTATGAATTCTGTCGACTGAGATGGGGTGAGATTGGATTTCTTCAAGTTTATGGTTATGCCTAAACTTTGACACAGCGAGGAGAGAGTATAGGTCAGGGCTTTTTCCAGTAGATGTCTGGTGGGGGCGGAAATGAGCCAGTCGTCTAGGTATGGAAACACCTGGAGTCCTTGAGGTCACAAGTGAGCTGTAACAACTGCCATGCACTTTGTGAACACTCTGAGGGCTGTAGAGAGTCCGAAGGGCAGTACTCTGAACTGGTAGTGACTGGGTCCCACACGGAAGCGCAGAAATCTTCTTGATGGCCTGTCCACCTTTATGTGGTAGTACGCATCTTTAAGCTCTATAGAGCACATCCAATCGTCTTTTTCCAAAAGCTGGAGGATAGACTGTATTGTGACCATCCGGAATTTTTGTACTCTCACAAACTTGTTCACTACACTGAGATCCAAAATTGGTCTCCAGTCCCCAGTTTTCTTTGGCACCAAAAATAGTCTTGAGTAGAATCTGGATCCTATCTGGTCTGGAGGGACTATTTGGATGACTCGTTTTCTTAGCAGCTTTTCTAACTCTAGTGCTGCTTCTCCCCTTTGACTGGGTGGAACGTTGGGAAGATTTTTTGAAGGGACAGGACAAAGATCAAAGGGGATATGATAATCTCTGGTTATGATCCTTTGTACCAAAGAATCGGTGGTGATGGTTAGCCAGGCAGAAGTGTACAAGGAGAAACGTCCCCCAACCACCTCCAGAGGAAAGGAGTTGGGCTGCTCTTCAGGAGCACTGATAGGATTGACCAGGGAAAGAATCCCTGGAACCCTGGTTACGTGGTCCCCCTCTGCCCCGAAAGGAGCGTCTTCCCTGCGAGTTTCCCCCTCTGCCTCTGGGGAAGAACTCGGCCTGTGTCTCATGGAAAGGACCCTGAGATTTCTTGAACCATATCTTCCCACTCTCTCGGTTTCGAGAGAAAGCACATTGAGGGGAAGAATAATGGACACCTACATCAGAAAGGGTCTTACCGTCCTGTTCACATCTGGCCAGTGTGCTTTTAACTTTGGGACCAGACAATGAGGAGGGCTCAATGGGGGCATTAAGAAAAGAAGACAAAGGGTTCCGTGAAGTTGCACAAGCGCATCCAGGCGTGTCGTCTCAAGACTGCAGCTGAACCCGCTGCTCTAGCCACTCCTCCTGATGCATGAGATATCTGTCGCATAGAGGAGTTAGATATAGATTCAATAGTGGCCAGCTGAGAGGCCACTTTGTCACGGACCTCATCAGACACGGCACCAGCCAAGGTTTCAGAGAGCTCAGAAACCAGATCACTTTGAAGCCTGGTGAAATGTGCCATATAATTCAGGGACCTGATAACGAATGTCGCTGAAGCAAAGGTGGACTTCCCTATCCTGTCCAGGGCCCGGAACTCTGTTAAGCAGATGGACAGTCTGGCTTTCTTCTTCTGCCAAATACTTTTTTGTTGCGGCCGCCACCACCAAAGCATCCATAGAAAGACCTTTGGACCAATGGGGATCCGAAGCGAAGGGGAGAAGATCTTATCTGGCCGCTGGGGAATAGCTTTGACGGTATCAGGAGCCTTCCAAGCACACTGCATGATGAGCTGGACAAATTCATTGGCAGGTGGAGTAACCCTGGAGGTAGGGGACGGGCGTGAAAGGCCTGCAGGAACACAGATTCCTTAGAGATCAGATTAGAGGACTGCCAGTCACCTCTGTTTCAGGATTTTGAGGATATCGCCAAAGGATACCTCAGAGGGTGACCGAGGGGATCCTTCCCCCTCATCGAAAATGTGTGTCTTCGGTGAAGGACTCCTCTGTGGAGTCCACGTGCTTCCTCTTACACAAACTTTTCCAGTGGACCTCCTCAGTGGGAGAAGCTGGAGAAGATAGCGGAAAAGGGGATTCCTGAGGGAATATGTCCTGCGGCCCTTGCACCTGAAGTCCGCTAGATGCGACTTGTGGAACCAGTGTACCAGAGGAGGGCGGAGGTATAGACAGTCCAGTATTGCCAGCAGCAGCGAAAGCCTTCTCCATCAGTTGGAAGGCTGGTCCACCCAAAGAGGAGTGTATGTCTAGGGCAGGGGTCACCCCCTCTCCTAAGTGGCTCAGCCTGCCGACCCGGAGTCCCTGGATGGCTGTGGAGCAGCAAGCTATGCAAGTCACAGCTGACATCCTGGGTCATAGCAAAACTTTCCTGCCATGAAGGCAACTGCGGTTCCTTAGTGAGATCCATAAAGGGAACCAGAGAAGGGGAAGACTGTGCTATATCCATGGACTTCAAAGGCAATGAAGGAGGAGAATAAGAAGGGGGTCTTTGGAGATGGGTGATCACCTCCCAAGGAAGGATAGTTCCTGAGGGGAGGAATACCTCTGGCCAAGAGCACCTGATCCACAAGATGCAACACATGTTCGGAAAGGCTTCTAGTGGACCTCACGGAGACTGAAGGAGAAACAGGCCTGTCCACAGAAGAGGTAGACTTGGTGCCCATCTCATCTGACCGCACCGAGGACAACGGTGCTGAGAAAGACTTGACTACGATTGTCTGCACTGAAGAAGTCATCGGTGCTGAGGTCACTGTCTGCACCGACACAGGGATCGGTGCCTAAGTGGTTGCCAGTGCCGAAGCTGGAACCGACAAAACTGGAGTCAACAATAAAGGCCTCGGTTCAGAGGAAGATCTCAGAGCCGACGCGGTCAAGGTCTGCGCCAACTGAACGGTCGGTGCAGATACATTGGTAATGGTCTGAACCGAGGAGCCCTTTGGTGCCGATATATAGAAGGCTGCAGGAAAGGACAGAGCTAAAATCACTAATGGAGCCGAAGGTCTAGGCACCAAAAACACTGGGGCTGACAGAGAGGTCCGGAGCCAACAATTTAGCCTTCTTAGGTTTTGGTTGGTGAGAGTCCCCAGCCAGGGACGAAGGCAAGGATTTAGCCTTAGTAGAAACATCCATTTTCTTATGGGCTTTAGGAGGGGTTGAGACCTCCGACCCAGAAATAGCCTCTGAAAAGGGAGATTTTAGAAGTCCCTTCAGTATCAGCTTGTTTTTCCTTTCTAACAAAGTTCTATTAGAAAAGTGCTCACATATAGTACAAGGTGGTTCAACAGATAAATGGGAAGCTCCCAAACAAACGCACAAAGAGTGTGCATCAGAAGTAGGCAGTTTGTGTCCACAATCAGAACACCACTTAAACCCCGTAATACCTTTTTTATCTGCCATATTAATTAATAGAAAAGTACCAAAAATGGTACAAGAGAGTACCCGAAGGTATGAGAGAGAAAAAGGAAAAAGATTACCAACGATGGTAAAGAGAAAATACCTCGTAGTAAAAGTAGTAAGTAAAAAACAGAAAAACCTGAGGAAATTATGAACGCTAGATGCGATATGGTAAGAGACAATAAAATATCAACTTTTCTGACAGAAAAGTAACTTGTAAAGGAATTAAACAACTGACTGTACTTAGCTCAAGGGAAGTAGCTTGACACGACCGGATGGCAAACGAAATCTGAGGTAACAGGGAGAGGGGGATTGTGGGTAAGAGTTTAGCCTAAGAGTTTGAAGCTGACGCGACCTTGGAAAATGGCCGGCTCTGTTCCGAGCTCGGAACCGATACCCATGCGCAAGGAATGAACGAGGATTAACAATATCAGATCATCTGTTACCAGTCAGTGTATTTTCTTCATCCTTTGCAGCCGATTTTCTTTCAGGTCCTGTGTATTTCTTTTTTCCTGGCATCCAGGCATGGCACTTATTATCCAATTACTAAAATTTACCCACACATAAAAGTCCACTGGCACTGACTGCTGAGCTTCCGTTTTCACACTGGGAGAGATAGAATTAGGCCGCTACTCGGTGTGCGGCCATCTTGGAAGTCCTCTACCAAGTTTATTGGTTCACCAAAATGTGTTGACAATACAGAGGCTGAACGTTGGAAAAACTAACAGTACTCATTATATAATATATACATACATATACACGTGTGTGTGTGTGTGTATATATATATATATATATATATATATATATAGATTCACTTTATAACCTCGAAATGCTGAAATATCGAATTTCAGTATCTCGAGACTATAAAACCGAATCCACAAAACACCAACAAACAAAAACCGTGAAACCACATAACCGAAAACACCGCACACACTACACTAAACATATAACACAACACCCACATCACAACATAAACAAAAAAACAACACACATACACAACTCACACACACATAAGCAGGGGCAAGCCCTGCACCCCCACACCCCTACTTATATATACTAACTCCGAGATCGCACAAACACAACACAAAAGCTCACTCACACACGCACATTCTCCAATCCCTCACACACACCAACTCCCACTCAAAACCCTTACAAAACACTCGCTTACCTGACATAACACCTACATCCACACATGGCACCGCACACCAAAAAAACACAAACCTGGACATTACGTAGCGTAACTTCATAACCGCGAATTCGACATATATTCGAGATATATGAAATTCTTGATTATGAACGTGCGTTATTTGTAACATTCGACTTTATAGCTTCGAGATACTGAAATTCGACATTTCAGTATTTCAATGTTATAAAGTGAACCTATATCTATATATATATATATATATATATATATATATATATATATATATATATATACACACACACACATATACACACATATATATACACACACATATACATATACACACGGGTCTACGTTACATGGTCGACTTTTCAGAAAGTCGACTTTCACATGGCCAAGACCATATGATGGACTTTCAGAAAGCCGACCATGTAAATTAAACACATACAACACAACACTTATCTTAAACTGTTAGCAGGGGGGCTCCACCCCCCCCATGCACCCTCCGTGAGGGGCTCCACCCCCCCCATAACTTAAACATACCAACTCCGAGATCGCACTACAGTGCGGAAGAGGGAAATTTTCCCATTCCGCACTGTACGGAGATAGTGGTTCCCCATGCTCAGCTTTTCAAAAGTTGATCATATGGTCTCAGCCATATGAAAGTCAACTTTCTGAAAAGTCGACCATGTGAAGGGGACCCATACACACACACACACACACACACACACACACACACACACACACACACACACTTACATAAACATATGTTCAAAAGGCCCACCCAACAAAATTGTTACATTCAGTGCAAAAATGTTCTATAACATTTATGATAGAAACTAGTTAGTAAATGTTCCTGTATACATACTACACATAATTACAATATGGATTCATAAACAAACTGGTAGGAGAGGAGAAAGACAAAAGAAATGTTGACACAGAAGAGAATACATAATATTTTTCCGCACTGCCTTTTAAAAAATAAATGTTTATGTTAAGTCTGAAAAACACGCACATCACCTGTCAATATTTTAATAGTAAGCACTTGGTAAAAGTTCTCTCTTTTTTTTAATTTGCAATAATCAAGGTTATATGCAACATGGACTTAATGTTAAAAAAAAAAATTCTGAAGGCTACATAGTGTGTGTAAAGTTTTGGTTAAGCTTACATAACAAAAGTAAAATGCAATTTTCAAGAACTTATAAATTAACAGCAATATTTTCTGCATGTATATGCTTTAAATCAGTTGATTAGCATCAAATCCCACCAAGGACTGTTATGTCATCAAAGTAAAGCAGTAAAGTCATGTCACAGTTTAGTGTTTCACTGTAGGCTGCAGACACACTATGGTAACCCGCAAGCAACCCCTTCAATTAAAATAACCAGGTGACTTGTACAGCAGTGCTGCAAGCAGACAAATGTGTCTTATTTCGTTATCATTACAACATGAAATGACAGTTTTCTGATGGATACTCAACATACTGGAAAAATTAAATTTCATCAAGCCTTATCACCTGGACACAAGTGTTTCTTCATTTCCTTGTCAGACGATGGATTCATCAGTTAAAGAAGTTTTAAAGTGCAGCGTATTAATGTTGCTGTGTTTCACAGATTCATAGGTAGGTACTAGGCTATCTGCCCGAGGGCATTTATAAGCCTAGCCAGAGTGTATCTGCTTTCGCCGCCACATTGATTAATTAACTGAGCCTCTGTCAAGCAGAGCCAATGAAGTGATCCCAGAGGTGTATCTTCTGTTACCTATCCACTCGTCAATGTTTTTCTTGAGTGTTAGTGAGAGGCTCTGCCTAATGTAGTTAGGAATTTTGTTCCAAAGCATGGAGAGTATGACAGGAATCCGCCCCTCCAGCATGTTCTATTTATTGTTGTGGCGAGGTTTAGCTCACTAGAGTACGTGGCTCGCAGTGACTTGGATTGCTTTAGGTGGAGCATGTCCATCAATTCTGAGCTGAACATGGCTTTGTAAGTCAGGCAGAGATCACCTCTGAGTAAGCGATATGCCACTGAGTACAGCCGGAGTTTTTTCCGTCGGGCTGCATAGGACATCTGCTTGAGGCTAGTAATCCTCTTGATGAGGTACATTTCTGGTCTTTCCAGCTGTTGGAAGTGTCTTGTGAGGTACATCTCAAATGGAGCATTGTACTCTATGATGAGTCTGATGAGTGACGAGTACAGGGGCACTATAACCTCTATTTCTAGATGCGAACCCTTTAGTAATTAGATGGGCCACATAGAAGGATTTCCTAACTACTTTGGCAATATGATTGTCAAGGGAGAGATTACTATCTACCTGGGTCCCCAGATCTCTTAATACCTCTTCTGTATTAAGGGGGCTGCCACCTATGTGGTAATTTGTGGGGGTTTTGTTTTTCCCAAACGGGATGACTATGCATTTTTTGGCATTTAGCTTGAGGCCATGACTTTGACACCAGGTGTCTGTCTCAGTAAGGCCCTTTTGGAGGATGCCAGTGTCAGCCGGAGAACCAATTATGGCTCCCAGTTTGCAGTCATCGGCGAACTTGGTTAGCCATAGTCCTCCTGTGTTTGTCTATACTTCTGAGAAGTATATGCTGAACAGTAGGGGTCCCAGGACTGATCCTTGTGGGACACCACTTGTGACTGGTTTAGAGTCAGACCTGGAGCCTGCTATTCTTACCGTGTGAGTTCTGTCTTTAAGCCATTTCGCAACCCATTTCGTGACGTAGGGGTTTATGTTCAGGCTGATGAGTTTTTCTGTAATACCAGAGTGGGGAATGGTGTTGAAAGCCTTGGCGAGGTCAAGGTAGGCTGTGTGAACCACCTTTCCCTCGTCTATGGCCTTAGTGACTGTCTCGAAGAAGTCAACCAGGTTTAGTAGGCATGATCTGCCCTTAATAAAGCCGAACTGGGTCGGGTCAAGTGTTTGGAGGTTCCCAAGGTCTTTGTTGATGAGTTCCATGATGATGCACTCCATAGCCTTCCTGACCAGGCTAGTCAAGCTTATGGGGCGATAGTTACCAGGGTCAGCTGTGGCCACTCCTTGAAGGAGCGGAATAACCGTTGCTGTGCGCCATTCTATGGGCACGTAACCTGTGGAGAGGCTGAGATTGAACAGTGTGTTTAGGTGGGGGGTTAGTTCATTCAAGACAACCTGGGACACCATCTGGCCCCACTGATGCTGTGTTTTTGACTTTTGAAAGGGCTGTTTTCACCTGTGCATCTGTGATTTCTGGGACACTCCACTTTTCCGATATTGTTGTGGGTCCTTTTGGAGGTGAGAGGGGGGTGAAGTTTGCACTGAATCTATCTGCCAGGATGTTGGCAATATCAGCAGGTTCAGTATATTTTGTGATATTTTGCACTAGTTCAGTGTATATCTGCGAGTTGCCACTTAGATTCTTAACATAGCTAAAGAAGGCTTTGTGGTTACCTTTTGAATCTTTGGCTATTTTTCTTTTGAAGTTAGCCTTGGATGATTTCATGAGGGACCTCAGTTTCTTACTGACACTGATCAGGGATGTATTTCCTTCTTGGGATTTGCTTTTTTTCTGAGCTAGTTTCCTCCTATTGTATAGCCTGTTTATGACAGGGGTCCACCAGACTGGTTTCCTTCTCTTAGAGGAGTGAGTCTTTGTTTTGCTAGGGATGGCATGACCCATGCATCCTTGTAGGTGCTCATAGAGTGCATTTGTAAAGGTTTCTGCATCTTGGGCAACATTATCCTTTAGCGTGGGGGCTGTGAAACTTACTGTCTCTGTCTTAAGTAAGGTGAAGTGTGCTTTAGAAAAGTTTTTTACTGTGGTTTCCTTAGTTGGGGGTGGTGGTGGGGGTGTGGACATCCAGAGTGATTAGTTTATGGTCTGACCTAACCAGTGACGGGTTGACCTGTCGCCCATGTTGGTGATGACCAGGTCCAATATGTTTTCACCTCTGGTAGGGGAGTTTACCAGCTGATCCAGGGCATTTGAGTTGATGAATCCCAGGAAGCGCTGGGCCTGGGAATTTGTATTCAGTAGTACCAGTTAATGGTAGGGTAACTGAAATCGCCCAATATCAGGGTGCTCGGAAGGACCTTCATGTTTTCCAGTGTCTCCAAAAAGAGTTGTAGCCCTGGGTCATGGAGGGTGATCTATAACAGGCCACAATTTGCATTGCAGATTTGCCCGATGTTAGTTGCACATGGATGATCTCAGAGGTATCATGCTGCACCACTAACTTGGAGGTGTAGGTATCCTTGATGAATATGGATACACCCCCCCCTTTTGTGTTTCAGTCCGTGTTCTGTGGCTGAAACGTGGGGTATGAGTTATAGCCCGGTAGTGCTGGGGTGCTCTCTGGAGCCTTGAACCAGGTTTAGTAGATTAAAAACACAGTAAACACTATTCAAAGTTAAAAAGTGTTTAAGAAAAAGTAATCCTCTAAGTTTCACTAAGTTCATGCTAATTTCTCAAGTGGGCATAGCATTTTGACTGCATTTCCTTTTTTAGAAGCAAGGCACAGACTACAACTTTAATGTTCTATGTAAAAATGTCACATTTTCTGTAAAAGACAAACTTCCATTTTTATAAAATCGGAGGTACCTGGTACAAAAATCTGTTTCAGCAAGGACACCAAGTGTAATAAAAAGGTTTACATACCTTCCACTACAGTCGCATTTCATGTTAAGGGTTTTCTGAAAGTTCAACTTTGAACCTTGTAAATCAAAAGACAGCTAAAAAGACAAAAATCTTCTGCATGGGAAGCCACCATGCACCTCATGCCGGGGGGGGGGGGCAGGGGGGCTTCCCCCCACACCTCCCTAAATGATATATACTAACTCCATGTTCAGTACAGAAAGAACAAGAGAAGAAGGAACGTTGAAGTGTACCAGAGGTTTACACTGTGCAAGACACTGCAGATAAACATCAAGATTCATCTCTCATTAAAAAAGATGATCACATAAAAAAGCCTTAATGACGCGCAACTGTGCAGTGATAAAAATGCAAAGCAAGTGTTTTAATTTTTGTATATGCATGTGCTTACAAGCAATGTCACTCTACTAGCATGATCACTGGGTCAGTTGCAAAGTGTCACTGGTAAAATTAAACGCTACATGAGATGGTGTACACATGGCACTGGCTAAAACAGTGATGGTCATTAAAATTAAATGCTACATGAGATGGTACACACATGGCACTAGCCAAATCAGTGATCGTCATTGAAATTAAACGTTACATGAGATGGTGTACACAGAGAACTGGCTAAATCAGTGATGGTCATTAAAATTAAACGTTGCATGAGATGGTGTACACAGAATTGGCTAAATTAGTGATGGTCATTAAAATTAAATGTTACATGAGATGGTGTACACATGGCACTGGCTAAATCAATGATGTGTCATGTAAAGCCATAGGTTTCATCAAGACCTCACTGTACATATACATGTGTGCCGGAAAAGAGGAAAGATAGTTGAAGTTCCAAAGCCCAGTAAGGTAGACTGTCTGGAAAGGTAACCTCTGATTATTTAACCATCTTAAGAGTACTGGAGTATATGTACCACTGCAAACAAAAAGTTAATATCTGCCTATTTCAATATTTATCTCTTAAAATTAAATAGCATGCAGACATTAGTATTCTTCAAGAAGGTCCATCTCTGACTTCACAAATGGTGCCAAACCACAGTCTTAAACGCAATGCTAAGAAATGTAAAACTGTACCCTTTGGGAAGTCAACCATCCCAGCTAATTACCATGTTGATAATATGCCCCTAAGAACCTACCCATTGGTCTGGGAAATGGTTAAGTAGACGGTAGCCTTACCTTGAAATACCATGTGGCCACAGTGGTGAGGGGATCCTTTTATGTTGCGCAACTTATAAGGGCATGGCATCTAGGTCCAAAGAGGTCGTCAACCCACTGTACTCTGCCCTTATCAGACCAATCACGGTACATTGCTCCCTTGGGTATATACCTGACAGGCGTATGAAGCAACTACAGCCACCTCAGAGGTTCCTTACAAAAAGGATACAAGGTGCAACAAATATTCCTTTTGCAGAGCGACTTAAAGCCTTTTCCATTTACTCAGTCTTATATAGACTGCTGAGGGATGATCTAAGCCTGGCTTACAAGACATTCGCAAACCCCAAACTTATGAATCTCTTGCATATTCATAAGTCAAAGAGTACCAGAAATACAAGGTCTAGGGACCTGAATTTTGTCTGTGATTTAAACAGAATATGCTAGAGACAGAGGTGTGTGCCCCAAAGACTGCCCTTCCTATGGAACAGACTTCCCAGCCATGTGAAACCAAGTTTGTCTATTACCCAGTTTAAGCACAACTTCGATCAGAGGATACAGAACAGAAATTTTACTCCTGGCCTGACACCCATGTCCTTTATGGACAGAGGTGGGTTAAAAATGCCTGGTCCTTAATATCCTACTTGGACAAAGGACATCATTATCCTTTCAGGAAAACCTGGCTAGGTTTAGAAAGCCCCCCCCCGGCCTAGTAACAATCTATGACTCGACGAAGCACAGAGGTGCTTCCATGGTCGTACAAAATGTTACTTCACACATGGCTAAGCCACAATAAATAAAATTTGTTAAATTACAAGTGTAAAAAATCACTTTAGTATCTGATAATGTGCAAAACAGCTGGTGTTCCTTAGAATACATTTTTTTTGTGGTTTGAATCTGGGGTATACAATAAGCAGCACATACAAGGTGTAGCTGCATGACAAAAATATTGCACTTCTCTCTCACTTGGGTGGGGGTAAGGCTAGTCTCTACAGATCAAGTCATGACCTAACGGTATGCTACTTGCATATAGTAAGTAAACTATACTGTATAAACAAGCTTTAAAGCAGTCACTAGAGGGTCTGCAGGCTGGCGCAGCTTCCATTATTTTACACTACAGTTTCTGCCTTTTATAAATTTATAACAACCCATGAGGCTGGATATATTTCTACTGCTTCTTATATTGCTGTCGCTTGTAATTAAAATGTAAATATCTGCTTGTACTGCTTAAAGTGCAATGTTAACAGTGTAAAAAAAGATTCCATGTTGCTACCCTTTGGTTGAAAAAAATCCTTCCAACCAATCAAGGATATTCTTAACGACTGATCACCTGCAGCTCTACTGCTTAGCTATGCTCACTTGCCTACTATCTTGTCTCATTATACTATGATAAATTCGGTTTACCTTCATGTGTGTGTGTACTGCACAAGGGCGAACAGCAATTGTCCAAAAGGCAGTTTGCAAACGTGGAACGGAAAAAGGTTTGAATGTGCAATGAGCGAATGCACAGTGACATTCGCTCATTGTACATTCAGCATTTTGGGGCAGATTGCACTATAGTGGGGATCGGAAAATGGTCCCTTTCCCCACTGTAGTGCGATCTTGGAGTTAGAATATTAAAGTAGGGGGGGGGTGTGGGGGTGCAGCCCCCCACATGTGGGGTGCAGGAGGCTTACTCCTCTGCTTTACACTTCATTAGATTTTTTTTCGATATTTATGTTCGAAAATCAAAGAATCTGCTTTTTGATTTGCTGATTTTCGAACGTGTTTACTTGTCACTGTTATGAGTTTTGTGGCGACGATTCGCTCATATGAGCAATCGTACCACTGTGATTCGATTTTGTAAAGATAAACTGATAAATTCATCTTCCCGCATCTCTCCTCAAAGTATGGGCTTTGTAAAATTACTGTCCCATGTAAGTCGCTCCCCATACTACACTTCCACCATTCATTAGACAAACTTCCATGTGTGCCAACATATCACACCTTCCTGACTACCCACATCAAGATAAAACATCACATTAAATTAAAAGCAATATTACAAAAATGAAAGCCAGTTACATTCATTAGACAAACCTCCAGGTGTACCAAAGGACAGTTTTGTACCTACCATAAATGTAGATGTTAGAGTGTTCATCCTGCTGCAGTCATCACACTTGGGTTATCCTGTCGTCAGGCGGTCCCGCAGTCGGCCGGATTTCCAAAGTCTTGGTCCGACGTCGGTTGCTGTCGCCTCATCCCTGACATCAATGCGCCAGGGGTACATATATTGCAACTGACGCCATTTTCTTCAGTTTTTCTTGCTCCAGATGTCAGGTGCCCCCAAAAAGGTGATCAGAATTAGTACCAAATGGTGTGAACACTGTACAAACACAAAATCCCTTCAGCTGTAAGCAAATACATCAGTAAGGCATAGCAGAGATTTAGTCAGTAGATCAGAGGGGTTGGAGGGAGGGTAACCTGGACTGCAGCAGGGTGAACACTCGAACATCTACATTTATGGTAGGTACAAAACTTTACTATGTTCATCGTGTTACCCTGCTGCAGTCATCACACTTGGGTTGAATCCCAAAGCTAAGGAAGGGTGGAGGTATCATAGAGGGTTAGTGGAGGCAATGAGGCCCTGCAGAACTGCAGTGGCGAAGCCCGCCCTGGACTTAGAATAAAGAGGTAAGTGATGGTGTTTGGTGAAGGTGTGTACAGAACTCCAAGTTGCAGCTTCTAAAATTTCCTTGGTAGGAACCCCCCTGAGAAAGGCTGTAGAGGTAGCTGTTGCCCTAGTAGAGTGGGACCTAATGGTAGGAGGAACTGGTTTCCCATGATGGGTATAAGAAAACCGTATGCAATGGCCTATCCATTTAGAAATGGTTTGTTTGGATACAGCCCTCCCTTGAGAAGCTGTAGCATAGGATACAAAGAGCTGGTCAGTTTTTCTGAAAGCCTTAGTTTTATCCAAGTAGTAGTGAAGCTGCCTGTGAATGTCCAAGGAATGCAGGAGTCTCTCACCTTTGTTCTGTGGATTGGGGAAAAAAGTGGGTAGGTGGATGGTTTGATTTAAAGCTACACTGGAAACCACCTTAGGCGTGAAGGAAGGATTAGTTCGTAGAGAAACTCTGTCTTGATGAAAAATGAGGAAAGGTTCCACTGCCATTAGTGCCTGTAATTCTGAGACTCTCCTAGCAGAAGTTATTGCCAGGAGCAAGGCAGTCTTCCAAGATAGGAAATGAAGGTCTGCAGAGAAAGCTGGTTCAAAGGGAGGCAACGTTAGTTTTTCCAGAACAAAGTTGAGGTCCCATGTTGGTGTAGGAGCTCTTATAGGTGGTCTAATGTTTTTTGCCCCTCTGAGGAACTGCCTTAGAAGAGGATTTGAAAATAAAGGTGGATCCGTGTCGTAGTGAGCTGAAATAGCTGAAGCATGGATTTTAATTGAGAAGGAAAGTCCTTTGTGCAACATCTCAGCTAAATACTGCAGAATGTGAGGCATATGAGGCTGAGCTGTGTCTTGGCCTTTAGCTTGGTTCCAGGCAGAAAACCTTTTCCATTTGTCCGAGTAAGCCTTCCTGGTGCTTGGCCCTCCTGGCTTCCAGAATAACATCCAGAACTGCTTGTGAAAGAGGGGCTGGTTGGATGTTTTAATAGATTTGCCATGCAGCCAGGTTTAAGGTTTTGAGCTGGCTGTGTAGAATCTGTTTGTTTTGTTGCATGAGCAAATGAGGAATTTGAGGCAATATCCATGGTGGGCTGTGAGCCATATTCTTCAATAGCGGGTACCAGTGCTGGCGTGGCCAGTCTGGGGTTATGAGAATCAGTCGTGGTTTCTCCTTTTTGACCTTCAAAAGAACCTTTGTGAGAAGAGGTAATGGAGGAAAGGCATATGCTGTCAGGTTTTGCCAACTGAAAGAGAGAGCGTCCACTTTCCAAGCTTGATGATGGAATGTCCTTGTACAAAATTTTGTCAGTTGGTAGTTTTGAGGACTGGCAAACAGGTCTATATTTGGAAGGCCCCATATTTGAGTTATCATTGTAAATATTTGTGGGTCTAGTTTCCACTCGTGGGGATCTTTGAAGTTTCTGCTTAGGTCGTCTGCCAATGTGTTTTTCTGTCCTGGCAGGAATTGAGCTTGCAACTGGACTTGGTAGGCCAGAGCTGTGTTCTATAAGATTATTGCTTGCCTGCCAAGAGGGTAGGAAATGTGTGCCCCCTTGTTTATGTACCACATATTACTGTGGTGTTGTCTGTCTTTATTGCAAGTTGTCCTGGATGTAGTAGATCCTTGAAGGCTGTCAGAGCTTTCTGTACAGCTAGCATCTCTTTTTGATTTATGTGCAGTTTTCTTTGTTCTGCAGTCCATAGGCCTTGAATGCATTGTCCTGCCATGTGTGCCCCCCAGGCGTAGTCTGAAGCATCTGTTGTGATAGTTTGCCTGGTTGGGGGCAAGGTGAAAGGCTGACCCTTGTTGAGGTGACATGCCTGTGACCACCATAGAAATTCCTGTTGAAGGCAGGGTATGAGAGATGTGTCCAAGCTGTGGCTGTGTTGAGACCATACACTTTTTAGGTACCACTGTAGTTTCCTCATATGCAGTTTTGCAAATGGTATTATCAGAATGCAAGATGCCATGAAGCCCAAAGCCTGCAGAATTTTTCTTGCAGTTAATTGGGTCTTTGTTGCCATTGTCTTAAAATATTGAGTCAGATGTAGTTGCTTGTCTGGTGTAAGATAAGCCTTCTGGGCCATTGTGTCCAAGCTGGCACCCAGGAATGTCATTTTTTGTGAGGGTACTAGTTTTGACTTCTTTTCGTTTACTGTGTACACCAGACAATTTAGTAGATGCTTGACAAAAGCCAGATGATGTAAGAAAATGTCTTTTCTTTCTGCTTGGATGAGGCAGTCGTCCAGGTATGGATATATTTGAATTCCTCTTTGCCTGCAGTATGCAATTACTGGTGCCAGGCATTTTGTGAAAACTCTGGGCACAGTAGATAAGCCAAAGGGCAGTGCAGAGAATTGATAATGGGTTGAACCTGCAATGAAACGGAGGTATCTTCTGCAACTTTGTCTGATAGGGACATGCAGGTATGCCGCCTTGAGGTCCAACGTTACCAGCCATGCTTCCTTGCCCAACATGGGAAGAAGCTGCTGTGGTGTTAGCATCTTGAATTTGGGAACTTGTAAGTGTTTAGAATTGAAAGGTCCAGAATTGGTCTCCAGGCATTGTCCTTTCTGGGCACTAGAAAGAGTCTCGAGTAAAATCCTTGGCCTTGCTCTTGAGTCGGTACCTGTTGAATGGCTCTCATGGCCATGAGAGCTGTAATTTGTTTTTGAGCCTCTGCCCACTGATTTTGTGGCAGGTTTGGCATTCCTCTTTTCATTGGCAAGGTGTGAAAGTGGAATCTGTATCCTCGTAAAATTATGTCAAGGACCCATTTGTCCTTTGTGACCATGTGCCAGTTGCCTGCAAAAAGTGCTAGTTTTCCCCCCAAGGGGGCTGACAAAAGAGCTTTATTTGGCCAGCTGAGGTGCAAGTCATTGAGTTTGCCTTCTGGTGGGTTGAGACCTGTCTTCTCCTCCCTTCTGGGTTGGAGTGCCCCATTGGCGAGGTTTATACTGGGCTTGTGGTTGTCCTCTGCCCCCTTGGGCGCCTGTGTTTACCCCTCTGAGGTCTGTCAGTGGCTGGAAAGGACCAATTTTTTGTTGGCCAGTTTCTGCTGAAGCGAGGGGGTTGTACTTGTAGAAAATCTTTGACTGTCTGCATTGATTTCGCCTCATCTTCCATTTTCTTTAAAACTTCTTCTGCTTTAACTCCAAAAAGAACATCCTGCTGTAAGGGAGCATCTAGTAGTTTTGCTTTAACATGATCAGGCAGACTTTGTTCCTTTAACCAGGCATGCCTACATATAACTGATCCAGTGACAGCTGCTCTGCAGGAGGCCTCCAAAGAATCAAACCCACATTGTAAGGTATGTTTGCCCACCTGCTCGGTGGCATGCAACAAATCCTGTACTTCTTTCAATGCATATTGTTGAGGGAGGGAGGTTATCTTTTGTTTTAACTGAGAGATTAGAAACTGCTGATACTTTAGCTATGAGAGCACTAAATTTTCAATTTCATATGCTTATGTGGCTGAGGTGTAAACCGTTTCCCCCCACCTGTCTAGTGCTCTTGAGTCCCTCTCAGAAGGTACTGGGTTTTTAGCCATGGAAGCCTTAGCCCCCTTGGGACCCTGGGAGATAGTTTCTGGGTCAGCTACTGGGCTTTTGTAAAGAAATTTGTGGGAATCAGGTACTCTGTAGTATCTGTCAAGCTTAGCCGGAGCAGGAGGTAGAGAGTCTGGGTTGAAACTGGATTCTAAACAGACATCATCCACAATGTCCAAAACAGGTGGGATGGCTAGAGGTCTGTGTTAAGGGAGTAAAAGAAACTCTGAGCCTTTTCTTGGAATCAGAGTAATCCTGACCTTCCCAGTGAAAATGTTCCCTCATAGTGTGTAAAGTTTCCCCAAAAGAGTAGTCTTCAGGAGGGGAATCTTCATAAGGAGAGAAGGAATAGTCTTGGTCCTCAGAGGAATCCGAAGAAATAGACAGTTGCTCAGAGGAAGCAGAATCTTCCTCTTGTCTAGGCCTTTTGTCAGGAGGGGGCTGTGAACCCCTGATAAGAGAAATCAAATCTTCAGCCATTTTGAGCATCTGTTTCTTAGGCATAAGGCCTTGAACAGGAGACTGAAGTGTAGTCTTTTTAGATTTAGAAGGGGTCTTCGACTTAGAAAACGTTTTGACTGCGAGAGTCTGTCTGAAAACGCCTTCAGAAACCTATGGCGTTTCAGAAGCACAGACGTCCTTAGAAGGTAAATCGTCGGAAGGGCCTGAAGTAAAAGGCTGCGTCGGCCTAGCACATTCCGTCAAAATATCCGTAGCGGTCTCGGGTTCCAGAACTGCGGTAGTCAGGGGCTGCGTCGGAGCCTCACTGATAACCGGAGACCGGATCAACCAAGGCCTCGGAATCGGGCTTAGGCCTGGGTTGTCGGTCCTTATCCCTGCACTTTTTGTGCACGCTGGTAGTCGGTAGCTCAGACGACATGTTATAGTTAAATTTTCTACCAAAATAGTGTTGTGCAAAATCAAATCGTCTTAATAGTACGCTTATTAAACCTGGCACAAAAACGACAAGAAGTGACGTTGTGATCAGGGCCTAGGCAAGGTATGCAATAAGAATGGAAATCCTTATGAGGTATTTGCTTCCCACAAGAAATACAATTGTTAACTTTTTCTGACATCGGTCTGAGGCAAGAAAAGTTTCCCCAACCGGGTACTTAGCTTTATTGAAGACTTCTGTCTGAAATTCGAATTCGACAATATCAGGAGTCGGCCGACCGGCACTTGCGAAATGCTTCTGATTCGGGCACCGCGCGGCAAGAAAGACTGAAGAAAATGGCGTCGGTTGCAATATATGTACCCCTGGCGCACTGACGTCAGGGATGAGGTGACAGCAACCGACGTTGGACCACGACTTTGGAAATCCGGCAGACTGCGGGACAGCCTGACGACAGGATAACCCAAGTGTGATGACTGCAGCAGGACAACACGATGAACATCAGAACATCATATCACACTTTCCTGACTACCCACATCAAGATAAAACACCACATTAAATTAAAAGCAATATTACAAAAATGAAAGCCAGTTACATTCATTAGACAAACCTCCATGTGTACCAACATATCACACCTTCCTGACTACCCACATCAAGATAAAACATCACATTAAATTAAAAGCAACATCACAAAAATGAAAGCCAGTTACATTCATTAGACAAACCTCCATGTGTACCAACATATCACACCTTCCTGACTACCCACATCAAGATAAAACATCACATTAAATTAAAAGCAATATTACAAAATAAATCTTGCATCCCAATTCCACATATTCCACTGTCATTACTGTTTTTTACCTTGTTACCATTGGTTTGTATGTATCCCAAACATTGTTGGATCACCTCACTGAAACTGGAATTAGCCCAAATACAGCTTCCTGGTTTAGAAATTACCTTTCCAATCAGTACTTCTCTGTTCAGGTTCAGAAAACCCTCTCTGCTTCTAGCCCTGTCCTTAAAGGACTCCCTCAGAGCTTCATTACGCTCCCCTTTTTTCACATTTTCATTAATAAACTACCAATTGACCTCTCCTCTCCTCTCTGAAAAAAATCTCAGGTTACTTCCAATCCATGACCTTTGTTACAACCCCATTATCAAGTCATCTTCAATTACCTTGGTATATGGCTTGATCCCGCACTGAGCTTTCACCTTGACATAGAACAAATATGGAAAATAATTCACTGTTACTTTGTTCCTACATAATTTCCCCCTCCTTTCGAGACCACTCATTCAGGCAACAAGCAAAAGCATTCTGGTAGCACAGCTTGAATATGGACATCCGCTGACTATAGCAGGATCCATGAAAAACTCCACAACCATCATCCTAAGTATAAGGAACTCTTTCTGCCACTTCACTACCCTCCCTGTACAAAGGGCCCAAGAAGTCAGGATCAGTGAGACCACCTCCACTAGGAGACTGGTCACCAGTGAAGTACCCCAGAACTCCATGCTGGGCTCGCTCCTGTTTGGCATCTACTTCTCAGAAGTAAAGGTTAACTTCAAAGGCCTCTGGCTCACCAAGTTCACAGATGACTTAACTGAGAGCTATCACAGATTTCCTCTGACAGCAACATCCTACAAGAGGGTCTAACACAAATGACTGGTGCCAAAGTCGCAGATTAAAACGCAATGTGAATAAATGTATTATGGTTTGTTTGTGTCTTTCGGCTTTTCCCAGTTAGGGTTCGCCACAGCGGAACTCCGGTCCGCTAATGATTGGCAGCAGATTTTTACGTGCCGAGTTGCCAGCCCTGATGCACAACCTTCAACGAAGGTACGCCCATTCATGCATGCCTCCACACAGAAGATGCTCTAGCTGAGAATCGAACAGGACAACGTCTTACTGTGAGGTAACAATGCTACCGCAGCACCACCACCACAGTGAATAAATGTATTATGGTCCCTTTGTGAAATCGGCCACCCAAGCTAATTACTCTATCAATAAAAACACTCCAAGAGTTGATCTGATAGTTGGGAATCTAGGAACATAGGTAGAGAATTAACCAACATATGTAGAGAGCAATCTGGCCTTCAACCAACATTCAGCCAAGACAGTAAGAAAATCATTCTATGTCATCCAACTCATAAGCAAGGGTATGGTATCCAGATCTAAGGAAGTTATAGTGCCACTCCACTTGGTCCTTGTCACACCCATCATAGAGTACAGTGCCCCCCTTTGGCATGTACATAACCAGACACTTGCAACAGCTGGAACACTCTCAAAGGTTCCTCAACAGTAGAATCCAAGGTATGAATACCCTGTTCTACATAGATCTTAAGGCCCTAACTCTGTAATCAGTATCCTACAGGTTACTGATTGATGATCTATGCCTGGCAAACAAGACGTCCTCAGATCCAGCTCTGGTGGATCTCTGACATCTCCAAAACACTAGATCTAAGGACCTCAACTTTGCATGCAATGTAAGTAAAGCATGCTGGAGACACCAATGTGCATCTCAAAGGATCCCCACGCTACAGAATAAGCTCCCCGTCTACATGAAGCAGAGGTCCCAGAGTACTGGATGGGAAATCGCAAACTCATGGCCCCATGTCTTTGATGGACAGGGATCGACACAAAGTAAACTAATCTTCAAGTAACATACCGCTCCCCCAACACACAGAAACCTTAGCTACTTCTTATGTGTCCAAAGAACTTTGGGACAAAACCAGGCTGTATTGCACAGCTAGGATTGTAAAGACCTTAGTGGTTGTTAGCTTAGTATAAACCTATAACAGCTCTAAACAACCTGATGAGCATGCATTCATCTTGGAAGTCCCCATGAAAGGGCACTATTGATCATTTTTGCTATCCAAATTCCTGAAGATATAATATTTTCATTCCCCCACAAAAACTGATCTTGTTTAAGTTTTTCTCGTTTCAAACAGCATTACTTTACCCAAGTAAATTAAGACACTATCAGCAAGAAAGAGGTGGCCCTACTTGCTGTCCACTCCAACTGCAGACTTTCACCAAGGAAGTTCCCAATGTAATTGCAAACTGCACCAGAAAAAAGCACAGAAACAATGGACAACCCTGTCATTAACCCTGTGCAAAACAACTAATCAATGACAAAAAATCCTACTACATCAAACTTCAGTCCAATAACAATAAAAACCTCCAAAAATTCTGGAACTCAAACTCACTCCTCAATGCAGGCTCCAACAATAATCCCTGTCCTGACCCAAGTAAATCTGACCTGAACTAGGCTCGGAATTTAACTCCTTTTTCCCAGAAGCTATTACTACCCTTACCAAGACATTTCCCAATAATAACCCAACTGCTCTACACCCTTCCCCCTTCTAACTCACCTCATCTGTTTAAACTCAAACCCATCTCAACTAACTTTATAAAAAAACTTTTGTCCAAACTTAAACCTTGCTCTAACACTCCCGACATTATTCCCTCTTCCTTCCTAAAATGTGCTGCTGATGGCATTGCTCTCCCAATCAGCATAATTATCAACTGATCCATAAAAGAATCATACGTCCCCAAACTCTGGGGCTCAGCATATATTCTTCCTCTTCATAAAGGAGGCAAAAATACCAGCATCTCAAACTTTCGCCCCATTGCTTTGCTCTCACCAATCTCCAAAATCCTAGAAAAATGCATCCACCTCCAACTTATGCCTTTCCTGACCCAAAACAGTCTTCTCACTCCTACCCAGCATGGCTTCCGTCCAGGCCATAGCACAATAACCACTTCACTCTCTTTCCTAGAAACTGTCAATCAAGCCTGAGATCCAGGACACTTAGTCTCTACTATTTTACTCTGTCTAAAACCTTTGATACGGTTTCCCACAAGCACCTTCTCTGTCATCTCTCAAACCTTAATCTCTCACATAATGCTTTATCCTGGTTCTCCAGCTATCTATCAGACAGAACACAGGCAGTCAAATGGAAGAACTCCATCTCTTCCTTCCTACCTACCCCAACTGGCGTACCACAGGGATCCATCCTTGGGCCAATGCTTTTTATCATCAGTAACTTTCACACTGCTATTTCTGATGCTAAAATCATTCAATATGCAGACAATTCAACCTTAGTCTGCTCTGCCTCAAACCTCTCTGAATTGCTGACTAAAACCCAAACTGCCTTCTCAACAACTGAAAACTGGATGTGCCAAAACCACCTCTCTCGCAATGCAAATAAATCAAGGATTCTACTATTCACTCCCACAAAGACCCTTTCCTACGATAAAAACAACTTCAAAGTCTATAGTCAAACCAACTCACCTATACAAGTGGTCCCCCTTGCCAAACTACTTGGCATTACTGTAGATGAACACCAAGTTTGATATTCATATTCAACAAAATATTAAGAAAACCCACCAAAAGCTAGGTATGCTGTATAGGAATAATCGCTTTCTCTCCAACTCTACCAGGCAAACTCTGGCCTCGACTTATCTTTTTCCTTCCTTATTATACAGAGCCCCTCTCCTAACCAACCTGTCCTCCTCTATCACCTCTAAACTAGAAAACTGCTACAACAAAATCTCTAAATTTGCCTCTAAGTCTAAAAATACCACCCGTCACTGCCTACCCCTACAATCCCTTAATTGGCTTGAACTTCCAAACTACCTAGACCATCTCCAACTCACAACTGCACGTAGACTCATTTCACACAACAAAATGTCCCGCTCTAACCAACATCCTTCCCCCTTTTACACCCAAGAGAGCTCTCAGATCTGAAAATCAGAACTTAATTACTATCCATAAACCTAAACGTCCTGCTGGAACAACTTCTCCTATCTTTCTCACTAGGCAAAAAATGGAATTCCCTTCCCTCCACACTAAGAACCATACAAAACTCAACTATTCAAACACCTGTCCACTAAATGGAAATGTACCTGCCTTCACCCAACCTAATCCAAGGGGGTTCTTTCTCTCTGGTTCCCAAGCAACTACAGCTCTCACAGTTAACTTTCTATAAGCCTATCTAAGCTCTCAACAATTTCTATAGCTTCTCTCTAAGTTCTCAACAACTCCTACAGCTACCCGCACACAGCCCAACCTTGTAAATATTGTAAATAGCATTCTACTGTTGATGTGTATATGTAAAGCGTATTTACATTTTCTTAAAAGGTTTGTATGTAAACTGTTTCCACACCTAACACATCTGTTTTCCTCAAATGAAACTGTATGATCCCTACCTTCAAGCTTAATGAATTTGTTAACTATGCATGATACTGAATGCATTTATGAGTAACTATTCCACATAATACTATCTTTAATATTAACTATCTAAATTGTATAATGCATCTTAGAGCTTTTCTCCCCGGGCCTCCACTGAAAATGGGTCAATTCGGCCCAGTGGACTTCCCCGGTAATCAAACTGCAAATAAATAAATAAAATCACCACTGTCAGATGAAAGAAATTACACGAAACTCCAGACACTAATTGTGGCTGCTGACACTGTAAAGTTTATTTGCTGAAAGTCACAAAATCCTTGAGGAATACCATATTCTGCCTACAATGAAAAAAAAAGTTTAACACATCTTCTGCAGTTAGATTTAAAATCAGCATTGTTTTGTAAGATTTATTAGCACTATCTACAAAATGTTCTCTAACATATGGCTATAAAGTTTACTGCCCTTCTACAAAGTCACTGTACTCCAAATCAAATTTGAAAAACTTCAGTTTTTGCTGTTCGTATCCTTGTAAGCACATTATAATAGCAATCAAGCATTGAGAGAGATCTCTAAAAGGACAGAAATAAAATCTCTTTACCCTCCTTTAGCCTTTGTTGCTGGAATCCATGTCACGATAAAACCTTAAGTATCTGCCTCCCATTTCCAACAGCCTTGGTTGCATCCTTCATCTACTACACCTTTACTGGAATGACAGCCCAAATGCCTCCCAATTTGCCTCTCGATCCACTGAAAATCTCAATGCTATTGGGTGCGATACCATTGCTGCCTGGGACTTGTCTGTTTTTGGCAATGAGATTCCCAGTATTAACTGCTGAATTTGTAACTTGCAGTCAGGGAATCCTTGCTATGAACTGGGTTGTCTATCTTGTAATAACACTAAAAAAAAATCTTTAAAAAAACATCCCTCATATTTCCGATATGTAGCCCAGTTACTTCCCTCAAAATACTGCCCTTTCTATTTTTTGTTTTGTTGTCTTGGCTTTTGATTTATCAACTCTTGGAAGCATTAACAATTATCTAAACACAGTACTTTTAAAGACACCTTCTTAAGGTATTCAAATCCAAATAACTATTTTCTCCTCTCTAGTCTCAAACTCCTGTAAATTATTAGTTGTATGCAATCACTTTTGAATACCTAATTGTGTCTCTGTACCATTTAGTTCTTGTATTCTCCTGGAATTCAAAATGTCTATCCCATAAATCTCCAAGTACTGCCTGCTTCCAATATTCTTGTAATGGATTTATTTGCTTTTCCCTACACCACATCTCAATATTTTCAGAGTCAGATGATGTGGTAGTTGCCTCCTGTGTTTTTAGCCCTAGTTGGCAACCTCTGGTCAACAATAACAACTGAGCTCCACAGTCTAAAGTCACCATGAGATAAGCCCAACAACTCTGTATGAATGCAAGAGGATCTTGGGAGATAAAAGCCCTGCACTTCTAGAACAGTAAAAAGCAACTTCAGTTGGTTTCTGGATGCACTTCTGCTGCATCCTTAAGTTCAAAGACAAACTTATAAATTGTTTAAAAAAAAAAAAAAGAAGTTATGTTCTTACCATAACATTCCATCGTGCTGTTGATCTTCATTTATTCATTCATGATTGGTGTCGGTTCTGTCCTCGAAACAGAGTCGGCTTTTATAACAAGCTTGTGCCAGCCAAAAAACCCTCGAGCTAAGCTTAGCCATAGTGCCCCCGTCCCTGTTACCTCAGATAGAGTTTGTTGGTAAGGAAGAAAGCAGAGGCTTTTTCTGAGCAAATTCCCTAAAATGGGATTTGGACCAAATCTGAACCTCCAGGAGCCTTTGGCGTGGAAAGAGAGTGGGATGTAATGAATGAATGAAGATGAACAACACAGATGGAACGTTATGGAAAGAATATAACTTCTTTGTTGTTCATCTTCATTCATTACTAATGAGACAGAGTCCCTAGCTACTTTATGTCCTGGGTGGCCCTATGGAAGGATGTTCCTGAGCACCACTGAACCAAAGGATGCTCTCCCCATGGAGACAAAGTCCAATTTGTAATGAGTGATAAAGGTATGAGTAGCAGCCCATGTGGCTGCTGCACAGATGTCAACCATGGAGGCCCTAGAATGAAAAGCAACAGATGTCATCATAGATCTGGTTGAATGCGCCCTGATCTTAGCTGGAGAGGAATTTAGTTTTGTTGATATGCAAAGCATATAAATTCCTCGGCCATTTAGAAACAGATTTTCCCAAATTTGGCCCCGATTAGGATACAAACAACTGGTCCTATTTTCATAGTGATTTAGTTCTGCCTAAGAAGAATTGTAATTGTCTATGTACATCCAATAAATGCAGGCAGTATTCTCCTTTAGTATTTATTGGGAAAGAAGACCGGCAGGTCAAGTGATTAACGGTCAATTCTGAAATAACTCTGGGCAAAAAGGAGGGATTAGTCCAAAGTGATACTCTGGCCTTATGAAAGACCATGTAGGGACGTTTTATGCACAAGACTTGTAGTTCAGACATTCGTCTTGCTGAGGTAACAGCTACCGAAAATAGGGATGGCAGCAGGTTCGAAAGGGAATCGAGTCAATGATTGCAGAACTAATGCCAAATTCCAATGTTTGATTGGTTCTTTGAAGGGTGGTCTAATGTGTGAGATATAATTCAAAAAGGTTTTACAGAGACGGTGGGAAATCAAGGACGAATGTTGGAAGCCATTGTGGAAATTTGAAATAGCAGCTAGCTAATGGAAAATATTTGACAAGTAGTCCAGTACAGCACTAACTGGGGCTGAGCAGGGGTCTAGTCCATTCTCGCAATACCAAGTGGTGAATCTCTTCCACTTGAGATAAAGTTTCCTGGTGGATGGTTTGTGTGAAGCCAGAAGAATGTTGCGTACAGGGGAGGACAGATCTTGCTGCATGGTAATTACTGGAAGTGGTGAAACTTTTAGTTATGTACTTACCATAACTTTGGATGTATGGGATCCATCTCGCCTACATTCATGACAGATGGGTTCGGAGCCGATCCATCGGCTCCGACTCGGCAACTAATACACTAGCACGAAGTCTCTCATTGGCTGGGCTACTCCCCATCCCAGGATGCACTACACCTGCTTCCCCAGATCTTGTTTGTTCGCTTTCATACATCCATGCAAACACAGAAAAACTAGTAGTCACAATAACCAACTAAAGTTCTTCAAGAAAGAACGCCAAGAAAAGAGGGACTACAGCTCCTCTAAATCCAAAAGGAAGGGCGAAGGAGGGTGGGTACTTATGAATGTAGGCGAGATGGATCCCATACATCCAAAGTTATGGTAAGTACATAACTAAAAGATGTAATGGGATCCTATCTCGCCTACATTCATGACAGATGGGACAGCCCCTAGCACCTACATCCCGGTGGCTCATTGGAAAACACTCCTGAGAACTGTGGAACCAAAGGAAGCTCTGCCTCGAGAAACCACATCCAATTTGTAATGAGAAATGAAAGTGTGCGGAGAAGTCCAGGTTGCTGCAGCACAAATATCATCTATTGATAACTTGGAGTGAAAAGCTACGGAAGTAGCCATTGCCCTGGTAGAATGAGCCTTGACTGGAAAGGGGAGATCTTTGTTAGCTTGTGAATAAATAAAAATGATACAATCTTTAATCCATTTAGATATGGAGGCTTTTGTTACTGGTTGACCCAATTTGTTCACTGCAAAGGAAACAAACAATTGATTTGATTTCCGCGTCTGAGCGGTTCTATTCAAATAAAAACGTAGTTGTCTATGTACGTCCAATTGATGCAAAGTATATTCTGCGTTATTGGAGAATTCTGGGAAAAAGACAGGGAGTTCTATAGTTTGTTGCATACAGAAAGAGGAGGCCACTTTTGGTATAAATGCAGGGTTTAATTTCAATGAAACTCTATGCTTGTGAAAAATCAAATAGGGAGGATCAGAACAAAGAGCTTGAAGTTCTGAAACTCGCCTAGCAGATGTTATGGCTACTAAAAAGGCCGTTTTCCAAGACAGAAATTTTAAATCACAAGTAGCAGCTGGTTCGAAAGGACGGGCAGTTAGGGCAGCAAGAACTATATTCAAATCCCAAGGGGGGACAGGCTGAGATAAAGGAGGCCTAAGGAGCCAAGCCCCTTTAAGGAAAGCCTTACAAAGTTTGTGAGACATCAATGAAGGTTCAAAAGAAGCATGAAAATTAGAGATCGCTGCTAACTGAACCTTAATGGTAGAAACTGAAGAGCCCGACTGAAAAAGGGAGGCCAGAAAATTCAGAACCTCCGATACAGGTGCAGTGAGAGGATCTATACCCCGTTCTTGAGCCCAAAAGGCAAACCTTTTCCATTTACTGGAATAAAGTTTGATGGTGGAAGGTTTATGAGAAGAAGACAGTATGTGGACCACGTCCGGCGAAAGAGCATTGTCTCAGACTAAGGATGGAAGTGGAGTAACCATGCTGCCAACTTCAATGACCTGAGAGACGGATGACGCCGTCCTGACTGAGTCAACAGGTCTGGCACCGGATCCAGAAACCATGGACCTTCTATCGCATGCCTCTGTAGGAAGGGAAACCAAACTTGACGAGGCCAGTGCGGGGCAATCAAAATCATCTCGCTCTCCAAGTAAATGGCCTTCTGTATCACCCTCGGTAGGAGGGGGAACGGAGGGAAGGCGTAGAGAAGACCGGGGGGCCAAATGTGAGTCAGAGCGTCCCTGGGAATCTGTCCCTGAGAAGGAAACAGTGTGAAGAACTCTCTGCATTTCAGACAGAGGGCTGGCAAACAGGTCGCAGCAAGGAAGACCCCATCTGTCAAGATCTTCGCAGCTATACTCTGTTTGAGGGACCACTCGTGGGGTAAAAGAATGGTCCTGCTTAATCTGTCCGCAATCACATTGGACTTCCCCGGTATGTGCGTTGCCATTAGAAAGCGGTTGGTAGCTACCGCCCAGTGCCAAAGTCTCATGGCTTCTCTGCATAGTGGGTAAGACCTGGTTCCACCTTGCTTGTTTATGTACCACACCACCGACATGTTGTCGGATAGGATAGTAATCGGGCCCTGTGGGAGAACGTGATGGAGAGCTTGGAGTACCAATAGTACCGCTCTCATCTCCAGGACATTGATATGCAAATGCGTTTCCTGGATCTGCCATGTGCCTTGGACCGACCTGTCCAGGTAATGACCCCCCCCACCCTACCTGGGAGGCGTCCGTAGTCACAGTGGCAATGGGACGTTGAGGTATAAAGGGTCGCCCCTGGTCGAGATTTGATTGGAGAAGCCACCAATGTAGATCTCGACGGCAACTTTCCGTGATTATGATTAAGTGGTTCAAGGGAAGTTCCTGATAGGACCATTGAACCGACAGTAGCCATTGTAAAATTCGCATGTGAAGTCTGGCCAAGGGAACTAAAAGTATGGTAGACGCCATCGAGCCCAACAGTTGTAGGATGCGATGGGCCGGGGCTCTTTGTAGGGGGAGACAGGATTTGACCTGATCTTGTAAGACCTGAATTCTTGCTGCCGGTAAATAGGCGCGCATTCTTTTTGTGTCTAAGTCTGCGCCTATGAAAATAATACGCTGAGATGGCTGTAGTACAGATTTTTGCAAATTGAACGTGATCCCCAAGAAACGGCCCAAGGTGAACGTGGCTCTGAGCGCTTGGAGTAGTAGATGCTCGGAGGTGGCAGTAAGGAGCCAGTCATCTAGATAAGGAAACACCTGGAATCCCAGACTTCTCAGGTGAGCAGTTACCACTGCCAGACATTTGGTGAACACCCTGGGGGCTGTGGTGAGACCAAAGGGCAGTGCTCGGAATTGAAAATGACTGGCTCCGAGGCGGAAGCGTAAATGTCTCCTGGACTCTTGAGTTATGGGAATGTGATAGTAAGCGTCCTGGAGATCTATGGAGCACATCCATGCATCTTTTTCCAGCAAGGGAAGAATAGATTGAAGAGTGACCATTCGGAATTTGGACTTCTTTACGAAACGATTCAATGAACTGAGGTCCAAAATGGGCCTGAAGTCCCCTGTCTTTTTTGGTACCAAAAATAATTTTGAGTAAGTTCCTGATCCGATCTGGTCGATGGGGACAGGATGGATGGCTCTTTTTTCTAGCAGCTTTGAAACCTCTAACGCTGCCTGATCCCGCTGACTGGGTGGTACGTCCGGGATTTCCCTTAAAGAAAGGGGGGGTTTGTTGAAGGGGATGATATATCCTCCGGTAATAATGCGAAGCACCCACCAATCGCTTGTTATGGATTCCCAAGCTTGTGGGTGCGCCGCAAAGTGACCCCCGACTGGCTCCGGAGTTGCACAGTCGGGCAACAACTCAGGAACGCTGGTTGTATGAAGAACCACGAAAGGAATCGCAGTCTCCAGAGTTACGGGGGCCTCTGCCACCTCTGGGGCGGCGTCTTCCAAAATCCCCTGCCTCTGGAGGGGGAATCACTGGGTGGAGTAGAGAAAGACTTTTGGGATTTTTTAAACCACATTTTCCCTCCTCTCCCAGCCTTGGGATAAGGCCTGGAAGGAGCGGAAAAACGGGCCCCAACGGCAGTCAAAGTCTTGCCCTCCTGCTCGCACCGAGTTAGTGTGTCCTTCACCTTGGGTCCAAACAAAGATGACCCATCAAAGGGGCGAAGGAAGACTTGAAGGCCTCCGTAAATGAACACAAGCGTAACCAGGCTTGCCTCCTGAGGGCAACGCCTGTTCCCGCTGCTCTACTCGCCCCTTCGGCCGCATACGAGATGAGCCTCATGGACGAGTTAACGATAGAAAAAAGGGTAGTCATCTGTGCCAACAGTCGGGCCAGCGCCTCAGGTAGATTACCAACAATAGAGTCATTTAGCTCTTTGAGAAGATCCCTTTGGAGCCTCGTAAAATGACATAAATAGTTCAGCGACCGTAAGGTAAAGGCCGCTGAGGACAGGGTACGCTTCGCATCCTATCCATACTCCGAGAATCCTTATTAGGAGGATGAATAGACGCCGAAGCCTCTGCCACGTCCTGCTGTGTGGCAGAAGCCACCACCAAAGCATCTACAGGCACACCCTTTGTGAGAAATTCCTTCTGGGGGGGGGCTGACAAAAATTTATTGGGCCTCGCAGGCACCGGTTCCACAGAATCAGGGTGTTCCCACACCCTTCGAGAAACCAAATCAAGGAGTTCATCGAAGGGCGGAGACACCCAGGAGGCGGAAGGCTGGGCCCCAAAGGCCTTGAGGAAGACTGACTCCTCAGCTGAAGGGGTTTTGGCTTGCCAGTCACCTCTCTGTCTCAGAATCTCCAAGATATCTGAGAAAGAGATATCATCCGAAGATGATTTGGGAGACCCTTCTGCGTCATCGAGGTCAGTATCCGATGTAATAGACTCATCTTGGGAGTCTACGTGCTTCCTCTTACACAATTTCTTCCGTGGGGGTTCGTCCGAAGCAGTTTCGGATGGACCACCCGGAAGAAGGGAACCCCCGATGGGGGTATCCTCAGGCCTCGGGGCCCCGCTGCCGGGGGGCTGCAACACAACAGAGGCACCAGTCTCCAAATCTAGGGACGGTGAGGTAGAATCTAGTTGAACCGGCAAAGGCATGGCCAGCACGCTCCTCATGGCCTCAAAGGCCGGACCTCCAGAATCCAAGGAAGTCACTGGTCTAGAGGCCACGATGGCACTGGGAATTCCAGCAGCCGATGCTCCGAGAGGAAGACTAGGCACCGAAGCACCTAATCCCAAAGTATTCCCCTCGGGCCCGGCTGAAGAGGTCGCAGTACCAAACCCTGAACCGGAGGACAGGGTAGGAAGCATGGTCGGAGCCGAAAGGCCTGTAAGGGGTCTCTGCTCCGACCGTATGGCTCCACATTGCTCCACCACCACCGGCTCCAACAGCTCTGAAGAGGTTGGAGGAGGAATCAAATGTGTTGGAGGGGGGATCGGCTCCGAAGCAAACTGTGCTGGAGCCGAGACCATTTTAGTAAACACTGGAGATTGGAAAAGCCTCTGTAAAACCCTATCCAGGTCCGAATCTGATAGTCTCGAGGATTTAGAGGAGGTAGACACTCGAGAAGACTTTCCTCTCGGCTCCGAGAGAGAAGGGGACTGGCTCCGAAAAGGCTCCAATACTGTCGGCGCCGACTCCACCACCGCATGGACCACCATCGGCACTGAAGGAGCCTTCTTCGGAGTCGAGGGGGAAGAGTCTGAGCTGCACACTTCCACCGGCTCCGAAGCCATTGGAACCGATGGAGGTGATTCACCTCGATACTCCAACTTGCGGCTCCAAGACAATGGAGCCGTAGGAGGTATCGAGGCAGACTCGACCCTCGGCCCCAAGTCAGTGGAGCCGAGGAAGAAGAGGTCAATTTTGTCTTTAGAAGTCGGCTCCGACAGACTTGTCGGTGCCGACGATCTTTCTTTGGAAGCAACAGGAGGATTTAAAGCTTCCTCAAAGGAGGGTTTAATAAGCCCTTTCAAAATCAGCTTGTTCTTGCGTTCTTGAAGAACCCTAGCGGAGAAAGCATGACAGACACTACATGTCTCCTGCAGATGTTTCGGCCCCAAACAATAAACGCAAACTGAATGGCTGTCTGTGATGGACATTTTGTAACTGCACCGAGTGCATTTTTTAAAGCCTGACTTCTGCTCCTTTGACATAATGCAGGCACTCAACAAGCAATAAGACTATCACAAAAAAGCGCCAATAAAGAGCGCGAGACACAATGGCACGAGTACTGAGGAAATTTTACCTCAAAAAAGAACACAGTGAACTGACACAGACAATACAATTTCAACGACCCTAAGCCCTCTAATTTAAACGGGCCTAGCCCGAAGAACAACTAACCACAACTTAAGTAGCAGTTAAACAGCAGTCAAAGGTAGGGCAAAGGCCCTCTAAGTTAAACGGGCCTTGCCCAACTGAAAAAATTAAAGTACTAGAAATCACTCAAACACAGACACGAGATATACAAATTACAAAGAATAGCTGTTAAAACAGCTGTTTGGTTAATATATAGAGAAAAACCCCAAGGTCAAAGACCAGTAAAAGGTAAAAAAAGAACCACTTAGCTCCAGCCAAGTCGAGACCACGTCCAGCTTGTAAAGCGGCAAACGAGATCTGGGGAAGCAGGTGTAGTGCATCCTGGGATGGGGAGTAGCCCAGCCAATGAGAGACTTCGTGCTAGTGTATTAGTTGCCGAGTCGGAGCCGATGGATCGGCTCCGAACCCATCTGTCATGAATGTAGGCGAGATAGGATCCCATTACATCCAAGTTGTTAGCTTGAGACTCTATATGTTTGGCTGCATCAACCCCTGTGGGTGTGACAGTAATTCCGGAGTTGGATCCCGAATCCATGGTTGGTGCACTAGGTGAGGCCAAAGAAAGGGAAACAAACTTGTCGGGGCCCAATAGTGCACAATGTGGATTACTCTACTTCTCAACCAAAGGCCTTTCTTTAGAAAATTGTGTGATCAGGGGAAGGGGAGGGAAAGCATAAAGAAGTCACGTGGGCCAACAGTATCAGAGCGACCCTCGGGGACTCCCCTTGCGAGGAAATTAGGGCAAAATAGCTGCTGCATTTGTGGTTTGCTGGTGAGGCGAATAGGTCGCAGCAAGGTTGGCCCCAGTGGCTGAAGATCTTCACCACTATGATTGGACTGAGGGACCACACTCGTGAGGCAGGAGAATGCATCTGCTCAGTTTGTCTGCAATCACACTGGAATCCCAGGGAATGTGCATTGCTATCTCCCACTGTCAAATTTTCATGGTCTCTCGATACAATGGCTAGGACTTGGCTCCCCCTTGTTTGTTGATATAGTAGACCACAGACATATTGTCTGACTGGATAGCAACTGTCCCTGATAGGAGGCCAGATTGGAATGCTTGCAATGCTAGAAGTGCTGCCCTCAGTTCTACAACACTGACATACAGATGGGCCTCCACTGGTGACTAAGTGCCTTGGACTGTCTTTCCCCTGGAAGTGCCCCCCACACCCAGTCAGGGAAGCATCCGTGGTCACTATGTCCTTGGGCTGAGAGGGGAAGAAAGGGCGACTCCATAGGACTTTTTCCTGGCTTCAGCCACCAAAGTAAATCTTGTTTGCATCGATTTGTTATGTAGGTCTGGAAAGACAATTGAGGAGTCAGAGGAGACTTCTGTGTTAGAAGCCACTGCAATAATCGTATGTGTAGTTTTGCCAGTGGAACTATGGTTATCGACGCTGCCATTGATCAGAGTAGCTGGAGGACTGCTTGAGCTGAAACTTTATTTTGAGAGAGTATCACCCGAGGTTGAGTCTGTCCAATTTGGGAAGGGGGAGGGAGACTAGGCAAGACTGAGTATCGAAATTTCCCCCTATGAATTCCAGAGTCTGAGAAGGAATTAACTTGCATTTCTCCTCATTTATTGAGATCCCCAAGGATTTTGCTAGTTTTATAGTGTAATGCAAGGCTGTAACCAGTAGAAAACTTGATGGGGGTGGTAAAAAGCCAATCCTCCAGGTACGGAAACATCCAGAAACCTTGCAGTCTCAAGTAAGCTGTTACCATTGCCATGCATTTGGTGAACACTCTGGGGGGCCGTAGAGAGACCAAAGGGCAGCACTCAGAATTGGTAGTGACTGGCTCCCAGCTGGAAGCAGAGGAATCTTCTGAAGCATTTGTCCATTTTTATGCGGTAATACGCATCTTGATCTAGTGAACACATCCAATCGTCCTTCTCTAGGAAGGGTAGGACAGACTGAACCATGACCATCCAGAATTTTGTTTGCTTGACAAATTTGTTTAGGATGCTGAGGTCCAAGATTTGCCTCCAGACTCCTGTCTTTTTTGGCACTAAAAAGAACTTAGAGTAAAACCGGGATACTATTTGGTCTGGTGGGACTGCTTGGATGACTTTAGAAGCAGCTTTTGCATTTCTTGAAATGTTGCTTCCTTTGACTGGGTAGAACATTGGGAATGTGCCTTAGCGGCCTTGGGTAAGTGTTGAAGGGTATGTGATAACCTCTGGCAATTATCGTCTTTACCAAAGAATATGTGGTTATCATTTGCCAGGCAAAGTGGTGTAGAGAAAAATGTTCCCTGACTGCTTCCAGAGGTAAGCAGTCGGGACACTCTTCAGGAGTGCTGACAGGGCTGTCCAGAGAAAGAATCTCTGGATCCCTGATAATGTGGACCCCCCTCTGCCTCTGTAGGGGCATCTTCCAGATGAGTTTTCCACTCTGCCCTGGGGGGGGGGGGTAACCTTACCACATGTGTCACGGAAAGGACCCTGGGACTTCTTGTGCCACATCTTTCCACTCCTCTGATTCCTAGAGTAAGATCATTGGGGGGAGGGTGGAAAAATGTACGCCCACAGCAGACAGGGTCTTGCTGTCCTTTTCACCTTTTAACACCTGGCTAATGTGTCTTTCACTTTCGGGCCAAAGAGAGAAGGAGTTTCCACTGGAGCACTGAGAAAGGAAGACTTAAAAGGGTCTGCAAAATCACAAAGGCACATCCAGGCGTGACGTCTCATGACAACACCTGCACCCGCTGCTCTAGCCACCCCTTCAGTAGTGTGAGAGATCAACCACATGGATGAGTTAGATATAGATTCCAGGGTTATAAGCTGCAAGGCAACTTTGTCATGTACCTCATCAGAAACTGCTCCTGCTAGAGTTCCCAGGAGTTCTGAGATTAGGGGTCTCTGGTGCCTGGCAAAGTGTGTCCAGTAATTCAAGGACTGGATGGCAAAGGTTGATGAAAAAAACACTTGCTTCCCTAACCTGTCAATCGCCCGAGACTCCCTGTTCGGGTGATGGACAGTATGGCTCTCCTCTGCAAATTCTTTCTTAGTGGCCGCCACCACCACCATAGTGTCTACCGGTAGGCCTTTGGACCAATGTGGACAATCTGCCTGCGACAAAAGAATTTTGTTTGGTTTCTGGGGGATTGGGTCAACGTTGTCAGGACGCTTCCAGGTGCACTGCACGACGAGCTGAACTAGTTCATCTGCAGGTGGGGTCACTCAAGAAGAGGATCGAGCCCGAAAAGCCTGCAAGAATACAGACTCCTCAGAGGAGGGGCTGGTGGGTTTCCAGCCTTCCCACCGTTTTAAAATTTCCAGTACGTCTCCAAAGGAGACATCCTCAGGGGGCAACCGTGCGGAACCCTCCCCTTCATCGTAGTCTATCTTCAGTAAGGGATTCCTTATGGGAGTCCACGTGCTTCCTCTTGCATGATCTCTTATGTGGTACCTCCTCAGCGGGGACATCTGAAGAGGACTCCAAAGAAAGTGTGCCCTGCAGTAGGGCATCTTGAGGCTCTTATGCTCTATGTCCCAGTGTGGTGGATTATGTCAGCAGCGGTCCAGAGGGGGATATATATATATATATATATATATATATATATATATATATATATATATATATATATATATATATATATATATATATATATATATATATATACTGGAGTCACACCTCGCTCCAATGAGCCCACCCCCAAGGAAGGAACTCCAAGAGAACTTGGTACCGGCAAGACAACTGGAGCCATAGTGGATGGCACCATATAAAAAATAGGCACCGTACTAGGGGTCATGGTGCAAAGAGCCCAGTCATGCTCCCGAAAATGGCTCGGCTCCGAGTGAGGTGATGGCCAAAAAGCAGGCTCCGGAGCCATGGTGAGGTCTACCAATAGAACCGAAGAAGCTGGAACTGGGATAGGTGTCAGTGTCAGGGGCTTTGATACCTCCAAAGAGGTTGAAGGAGTAGTATATGTTGGAGTCTGTGGAGAAAATCCCTTGGCTCAAGGAGGGAGGGTGGGTTTGGAAGAAGTTGCGATTCCTCTGGCTGCCAAGAGCTGATCCACAAGTCTCACCACATCGAATTCTGAAAGGCCCCTGGAGGAGCAGGATGATATCCCTGATGGAGAGTCAGGTCGCTCCAAGAAAGGGCTGCATTGTTGTCCCAAACAGGATCTGCTGTGGGGGAATATCTGGTCCGAGGGAATGTTTCACCTTCCGGCACCGTGGTCACAAGACCAGTAAGATGTATGATTGGGGGGTGGGAGTGACTGGAGTTTGGAATACTATTTTTGGTGCTGAAAGGAAGATCGAAGTGTAGCAGAAAATAAGGACACGGATGGGTCAGGGATCATGACCTGTACCGTGGTTGGTGCTTGAGGCAATGTTACAGAGGATGGTACCGTACTGGGTAGTTCAGGTCCTGAAACAGAGGATGGCACCATGGAAGGGGTTGAGGCCCAGGTGCCGAGGTCATTGGAGCCAATTTCACAACTTTTGCCTCCGGTTCTGTAGATTTTGAGTCAGTACCATGAGGGGAAGAAGGAAAGAAATGGCTCCTTCGTTTATGTTCCTTTTTAGGAAGGGGTGAGCCCTCCAACCCAGAAATAGCCTCTGAAAAGGGAGGTTTTAGAAGACTCTTAAGAATTAATTTATTTTTTCTCTCATTTAAAGTTTGGATGCTAAAGCCTTTACACATTTCACATGGCAGTTGAACAGACAAATGCGGAATACTCTGGCAGTAAACACAAGACAGATGGGTGCCCGAGTTTGGCATTTCCCTACTACATTGGTCGCATTGTTTGAACCCATTTGTTCCCTTTTTATCAGACATGGTGGATTCATAGATTCTCCAACAGCAGTATAACTGAAAACAATTATGAACGCACACTCAAACAATCAAGAAAAGGGAAATAGAAAACAATTGCATTTTTTTTTTAATGATATCGATATACCCAATGGGTAAAGAAAAATAGATGAAAGGGGAAAGGAAATACCAGCAATGGTACTGAGAATTACCTCAGAGGGTAAGAAAGATAGAGGAAGGGAAAGGCCTGTACCAATGATGGTACAACGAGTACCAAAATTGGTAAGAAAAAGGAAAGAGGCACTCAAACACGTATAAAACTCTACTAACTAATAATAAAAAATGTAAATTGTTATAGTTTAACCAGAAAAAAACTCAAAAAGTTTTAATAAGTAAGGAATTCTTAATGACTTGGCTGAGAGCTGGCTTGACACGTCTTGATATCTACACGGCAAACGAGATCGGAGGTAACAGGAAGAGGGGTACTATGGGTAAGCTTAGCTCAAGAGTTTTTTTGGCTGGAGTGGGCATGTTATAAAGGCCGACTTAGTTCACAGGATGGAACCAACACCCATCAGTAATGAATGAATGAAGATCAACAACATCAGATTGTTCCTATTTCTTATTGTTAACCTAACCCTGGGACCTGCAATCACATCAAAGCATCCGGTTATATTTTAATTGCCTACTGTCATTACCTTCTGAAGCAATACCATTCTATTACGTACAACACACCAATTTTGCCTGTCCAAATCCTTGAGAATTAAGAAGACTTGGGATTTAATTCTCAGTCACATCCAATATTCCTATCTATTATATACATCTTTCTATACCGCTGAAATCATCCGTCTATTGCTGTGTGCCAACAACTGGTGCCCTATAACAAAACAGAAAAAACCTCTAACTAGCTTTTGGTGTTCAATGTAACCATAATGAGTTTCCTTGAGAATCACCACCTGTCACTTAGCCTTGCATACAAATGACAAGATCTGTATTTTTTTTAAACTGGGTCTGTTAGTCCATTAACTTTTCAAGTCTGCTGTCAGCCAAATATTCTGTAAAACATCCTTTAATCATAGGTAAGTAAACACTTCTGTACTTCATGCTGTTCTTTTCCATCAGGTTTGCAACTCTTCTAAACCAATTCAAACTCATCATACGCAGTATTGATACTTGCAGTTCAAAGAATTAAAAATAATCTTGTGCAACTGAACAACCAGTATTACTTTATGTAAAAATAGCTGTACTCCTTCCAAGGCAAAAGCATCTGCTGTTAGTACAGCACCAACGTTTGAGATTCCAACTTCATATTCCTTGATGTCCAGTGCAAAATGCACTTTAGTCGATAATGTCAGGTTCCCCACCACCACGATCCCTTCTTCCATAATATTTAACCCTGTTCACCTGATGGCATATAAGCAGGGCTTCTGTCTGTACCGTTAGTGACTCTAGCATAGGAATGTGCTCTGACGACTGGTTGGATCAGCCAAGGGGAAGGGAAGCAGCAGCCAGTGCCCAAAAGGGGGAAGTTCAGAGTTGCCCATGTGACCTCTGGAGGACACAGGGAGTCTTGCAGGTGGTCTACTTAACAGGAGAAGTGCAAAACATTATGACATTACAAATGCCAATCTCTCAAGTCATTTTTCTGAACACATGAAGGCTCCCGATGGCACTCACTGCATCTCCCCATAGGATCTCTCACTACCTGGGCATTAATGTGTACCACACAATTTGTCTCCCTGAGTAGTTGGGGGGGGTGGGGACTTGGTGTTAAGTTTACATTTGGGGCAGCTTGGTAAGAAGTAACTAGGGAACCCAAGGTGCGTGTCCACAGTAACAAGAAAGTTGTGTAAAATCTTACCATAACCATATATGTCCTTCTCTTCCATGTTGCAGTATTCACTAGTGGGTTTACCCTTCTTCTGATCAGCTTGCCCGACCAGGTTTCCAAAGCTTTTCCAGTCCCTGATGGTGTGGACATCTGACGTGGTGGCAGGTACGTGGGCCATAAATGTGACGTCTGCGCACACCAGCCCTCAGAACCAAGACGCCCCAGACTGAGCCAGTTCTGATGGCCTAGCCTGTACAGAAGCCGAGGAGATCAAGTGCAAGGATAAGAGGGGGATGGTGGGAGGGAAGGAATACTGCAACATGGAAGGGAAGGCATCTACGGTTATGGTAAGATTTTACACAACTTTCATATGTCCTTCTATTCCAATGTTGCAGTATTCACTAATGGGTGAGTACCAAAGCTTACTGCTGGCTGGGAGGTAGTCTGGATGAGGATTCCAGGAAACCATGCAGGATAGCCCTGGCAAAACCTGCCCTGCCCCTGGAAATGTGGTCCATTTTATAGTGTCTGGGGAAGGTGCACACAGAGGACCAGGTAGCTGCTTCCAGAATGGAGTTGGTGTCTAGGCCTTTGAAAAAGGCTACAGAGGAAGCCATGATCCTTGTGGAATGGGCTCTGATGTTGCCTGACAGTCTTCCCATGGTGAGTGTAACAAAAGGAAATGGCTCTAGCAATCCAAGAAGAAATGGTTTGTTTCCTACAGCTTTCCACAGAGCCCTGGGGTGGAAGGAAACAAACAGCTGGTCTGATTTGTGTAAAAGCTTGGCATTATGCAAACAGAACCGAAGTTGCCTGTGGACATCCAGGGTGTGTAGAACCCTCTCACAGTCTCCCTGAGGGTTAGGAAAGAAGGTGGGTAGGTGAATAACCTGATTCAGGGAAAGGTCATTGACCACCTTGGGGGTGGAGGGAAAACTCCCGAGGGTGACGTGTGTCCATATGGAAAACTAGGAAGGGTGGGGTAGCCATAAGGGCTTGGAGCTCCGATACCCTCCTGGCTGAGGTCAGAGCTACTAGTACTACTGTCTTCCAAGTGCAAAATTTCAAGTCAGCCTTGCCAGCTGGTTCGAAGGGTGGCAGAGTACATTTTTCTTGGACATAGTTAAGATCCCAGGAAGGAAGGGTCAGTTTTCTAGGGGGGGGGGGTCTTAGGTGTAGAACACCCTTTAAGAACAGCTTGGCTGGATGTCTGGAGGCTAGCGAAGGTGTGCTTTTAGGGAGGAGTAAGACGAGCCTGTCTTCAGGAGTTCACACATGTAAGACAGAATCAAAGGCAGGTGGCTGTCCAGTGGCTCAATCTGTCTTTTGTGACACCAGATAGAAAACCTTCTCCATTTCAAGAAATAAGATCTCCTTGTGTTGGGTTTCCTGGCCTCCTGCAGGATTGAGAGCAAGTCCTCGTTGTACAGGTGTCTGAAGGGAATCAAAATCCTATCAGCCACAGGTGCAGGGATCGCCATTGTGGGTGAATCTGTATCCCCTTGTACTGTGTGAGTTGATCCACTGAGGGCGGTAACTTGGGGTGATTGCCCTTGGAGAGATGAAGTGCTGCCTTGGCCAGTAGGGAGTCACCAAGATTTTAGGTCAGTCCTGATGAATTTTCAGTAGGACTCTCTGGATCAGAGTGAAGGGGGTAAGGCATACAGGAATCTCCCCTTCCAAGACATTATGAAGGCATCTGTTTGCAGTGTCTTCGAGTCATGAGCTCTGGAGTTGCCTGTTTGTGGAGGAGGCGAACAGGTCCATCTGTGGAATACCCCACCTATGGATCAGATCTAGGAAAACATCTCTTGACAGCATCCATTCATGACCATCTGAGGCGGTTCTGCTTAAGGAGTCTGCCTGGCAATTGTGTTGGGATGGGATGTAGGCTGCCTGGAGGGAGATCCCCTGGGACACCGCCAAATCCCATACCTGTAGAGCTAGCCTGCAGAGGAGGAAGGACTTTATCCCTCATTGCTTGTTCAAGTACCGCATCACTGTGGTTATCTGTCAAGATATTCAGGGTGCCTTGTCTGAGGAAAGGCTGGAAGGCTGTAGGGCAGAAAGAATGGCTGACATTTCCTTGATGTTGATGTGCCAGTGTCTGTGTGTCTGTCCACAAACATTGCACTGTGCTTGTGTTTAGAGTCACTCCCCCCAGCCCAGATCTGACACATCTGTGTGCACGATTTGGGAAGGGGAGGGCATTAGCAGAGGGAGGCCTGGATTTAGGGCAACAAGAAAGGGCCTCACTGAGACAGATGCCTGGTGTCAAAGCCATGGCCTCAAGCTCAATGCTAAAAAGTGCATTGTCATCCCCTTTGGTAAAAACTCTGTACCCATGAACTACAACATAGGCGGTAGTATACTTAACACCGAAAGTGTGATAAGAGACCTTGGGACACAGGTGGACAGTAGTCTCTCCTTTGATAATCACATCACCACAGTAGTCAGGAAATCCTTCTACATGGCACACCATCACAAAAGCTTTCTCATCCAGAAAAAAAAAAAAAAAAAAAAAAAGAGGTCATTGTTCCCCTCTACTCATCACTCATTAGACCCATTATAGAGTACAAAGCCCCTTTTGGTATGTACCTCAAGACATCTACAACAACTGGAAAGGCCGCAGAAATACCTCACAAAGAGGATTACTGGCCTCAAACAGGTACCCTACGCAGACAGTCTAAAAAAACTCCAGCTTTACTCCATCGCATATCGCCTACTCAGAGGTGATCTCTGCCTAACATACAAAGCTATGTCAAACCCAGAGCTGCTGGACATGCTCCACTTAAAGAAATCCCAGTCCCTCTGAGCTACACGTTCTAGGGACCTAAACCTGGTCACCACAATTAACAGAACATGTCGGAGGGATAGATTCCTGTCCCAGAGACTTCCCATACTCTGGAATAAACTAACTATATCAAACAAAGCTCCTCATTAGCACACTTCAAGAAAAATCTTGATGATTGGATGGGAAATAGGAAATTCACCCCAGGGATCACCTCTGTGGCTCTGCTGACAGTGGCACAGGAAAATAATTTTCTTGGGTGGCAAAAGCCAGGGTACCTTTTTGGCTGGGCTTGTATAGGCCCCAGGGCCGATAGCCTAGTACCTACCTATGAACCTGGGTCACCACTTCAGTTCTTGCTGGAGACAGGGAAGGAGTGGGATCCTGAATTCGAGGGGGTGGGAGTGCTGAGTTCATACCGAGCGCAGATACCATTGGATTTTCCTCATGTGTGGCCTTGCCAAGGTAGCATGGGAATAGTGGCTGCCATGTACCCAAGAAATCTGAGAACTTCCCTTGCAGTCAGGACAGGTGAGAGGAGGGCAGCTGTAGATGGTGGCTCAAGGGAAGTACTTTTTCCTCTGGTAGGAAGGCCATTCTGAGGTTTGTCCTGATTCTGCATCCTAGGAAGACAATGTCTTGTGCAGGATTTACTTGGGATTTGGGGAAGTTTATGAGGAACCCTAGAGACTGTAGTAGGAGCTCCTTTTTGTGGGTGAGGAGGGTTTATCTGTCTGCTGCTTGAATGAGGTCATCTAGTTATGGGAAAATGTGCATCCTCCTGGTCCTGCAGTAAGCAATGACTAAGGCTAGGCATTTTTCTAAACACCCTTAGTGCAGTGGAAAGTCCAAAAGGCAAGGTACAGAACTGAAAATGAGGGGAGCAGCCTGCTTTGAATCGGAGGAATTTCCTGGAGGACGGTTTTATAGGAATGTGCAGGTAGGCCTCCTTGATATACAGGGTCACCATGAAGGCCTGAGGAAGGAGGAGGGGAAAGAGAATGGGAAGTATCATCCTGAATGTGGGGACCTTCAGGAAGAGGTTGAGGCCGGAAAGATCTAGGATGGGTCTCCATGGTTCTTCCTTCCTGGGCACCAGAAAGATTCTGGAGTAGAAGCCTTTCCCTCAAGTCAAGGGGGGGGGACTAGTTCTATGGTGCCTTGGAGTAATAGCTTATTTAGGACCTCTGGTAGGAGGGACCCTTGGGAGGGGAGGGTGGAAGAGGGATAGGTAGTCTTGGAAGTAACTCTCCTTCAGGATTGACAAAACCCATTTGTCGGATGTCACTAGGGCCTATGCAGGGAGGCAGTGAGAGACGGGAAGATAGAGGTATGGTGGGGGGAAGTGGGAGGAAGAAAGGGAGGCAGACAGTGAGACACTGCCTGCCCTTTCTGGAAAGGGGGGTCTCTGGGCAGTTGTATTAGGAATCCTAGGCTGAGTAGGTTGTCTCCTGTGGGGTCTTCTATACCTGGAGGGGGCAGAGGGCCTAGAGGTTTTCCTAATGAATTGTGTCTTAGCCAGGTAGTTTCTTTGGAATTGGAGAAACAAGGAGACGCTTTAAGTTTTCCCTTTTTGTTGGTGTGGCTTGAAAAGGTCAGCCACCTTGGTGTCAAAAAGGGCAGAGTGATCCAAGGATGCGGCCTTGAAGTCATCCAGGAGGGGCTGTAGATGCAGCCAGGAGTATCTCCTCAGTACAGAAGCAGAAGCAGCTGACCTGGCAGAGGCCTCAGCTACATCATACGCACACCTGAGAGAGTGTTTATTAACTTGAGAGATGAGTCAGAGCAAGGAAGACAGGGATGTTGTTGCAGCACAGTCAGGGATATCAATGAGATATTTAGAGGCTTTGTCTAGTAAAGCCAAGGAGTATTTGGCCATGTGTGACTGGTAATTTGTAGCCCTGAAAGCTAGGGTAGCAGAAGTGTAAATCTTCTTTCCCCACCTCTTCATGGCCTTGCTGTCTTTATCTGCAGGCAGGACACTGGTAGTAGGATGAAGTTTGGTTGCCCTATCAGTAGCAACAGAAATAGTAGCTGGGTCTACTGAAGGGCACTTGAAGAGGAATTTCTCTGCATCAGGTACCCTCTATAATCTGTCTGCGCTTCTAGGGGCAGGTGGCTGGGAATCTGGATTCAAGCATGCTGCAGCAGAAGCATCCAAGAAGGCAGGCTGGACAGGTGGAATAGGAGCCAGGTTAGGAGATTCCATCTGGATCAGGTCATAAAATCTTTTTTGAGCCTCAGACATGTCTAAGCATTCCCATTTAAAATATTCTTTCATAAGTTGACTGTGTCCCCTAAGGGAAGGTCTTCCACAGGGGAGTCAGGTTCTGCAGAGGCTTCTTCTGGGGATCTATACCCCAGAGGGGAAGAAATCTGTGAAGAGTAGGATAAGGAATCCTCTGAGGAGTCTGACATTTCCTCCTCTGCAGGGTGGCTAGGTGTTCTCTTAGGCAGGACAGTCCTTGGGCTGAGAAGAGGTGGAGCAGACAAAGGGTGGTCTGCAGTAGGCCTAAGGGCCAGGAAGGCTTTGTAGAGGCTCTGGGTGAAGGCCTGCCAGTTGGGCAAGGCTTCCGGAGTTGGCAGAATATATCTCATCTTTGGTTTCTTCTTGGTAGGCCTAGCTGGCGTCTGGCTGGTGGTAGGCCTGGAAGTCACGGAAGGAATGGCGGAGGCCTGGTCTGAAGCACCCATCCATCTCGATTACTGGTTCCCCCCTGGCACCTGAATCAGGCGCCGGGATATCCTTCCCCAGATGTGTTGCCTGCTCTGGATTGTGCGGCCTCCTGATAGGTACCCGCTTTATCAGAAGTGGAGGACGCCTGTTCCTCGGCCAAGCTGACAATGGCTACAGGCAGAGAATTGTTGGAGGGAGGTGCAGTGGAAGTAGACGGCCGTGTGGGCTTGGGCCTCTTCCTGGGTGGATGGGGCGTCGGAGGTGCTTCCATACTGAGAGCGATCTAAGGCGTTGGTTTTCAAGGTACAAGTCTAGGGCCTGAAGCTGGTGACGAAGGGTCTTAGGGATGAACGACTTACAAATGGCGCAGTTTTTATAATCGTGATCCCTGCCCAAACAAAAGAGACACTGGTCATGGGTGTCTTTATGGAGAATTTGGCATCCACAGTTGCACTTGCTCTTACCGGATATTAACAGACTACAGTACTACAAAAAAAGGACTGAAATAATCCCCAATGGGGTACTTATCTTGATGTGAAACTGATCAGACGCCCGTGATTAGCAGGAACACACACAGCATCAATGGGACCGGACGGTGTCCTCGGCTGTGTGCTACACGAACTCAATGAGGAACTAAACCCACACATAAGGCTGCTGTTTAATCTTAGCCTTACTACAGGATACGTACCCAAAGAATGGCGTACGGCAACTGTGGTCCCACTCCACAAAGGTGGTGCTTCTACGGACCCTGGAAATTACCGCCCCATAAGCTTGACGAGCCTCGTCTGCAAAGCTATGGAGAGGATCATAATGGAACTCATAAATAAAGACATTGGGGACCTACAGACACTGGATCCTACCCAATTTGGCTTTGTCAAGGGCAGATCCTGCCTCTTGAACTTGGTCGACTTTCGAAACAGTCACTAAGGCCATTGATGAGGGTAAGGCAGTTCACACAGCCTACCTTGACCTAGCAAAAGCGTTCGACACAATACCCCACTCGGGCATCATAGAAAAGCTCACCAGCTTAGATGTAAACCCATATGTCACAAGATGGGTTGCAAACTGGCTCAAGGACAGAACACACAGGGTTAGAGTTGCTGGTGCCATGTCAGACTCTAAGCCGGTCACGAGCGGTGTCCCACAGGGCTCAGTCCTGGGCCCCCTCTTGTTCGGCATTTATTTTTCTGAAGTGCAGGCAAACATAGGGAGATTGTGGCTGACAAAATTTGCAGATGACTGCAAACTGGGCACCATAATTGACACTCCATCAGACACAGACATCCTCCAGAGAGGTCTCATAGAAATGGATAACTGGTGCCAGAGCCATGGCCTTAAGCTAAATGCCAAAAAATGTATAGTCATACCCTTTGGGAAAAACAAGGTAACCCCCAATTACCACATAGGTGGTAATCCATTAAACACGGGAGAAGTTATCAGGGACCTGGGGATCCAAGTTGACAGTAACCTCTCTTTTGACACTCACATTGCCAAAGTGGTTAGGAAGACCTTCTACATTGCCCACCTGATCATGAAGGGATTCACATCCAGATCAGGAGAGGTCATTGTACCCCTGTACTCTTCACTTATCAGACCAATGATTGAGTACAACGCCCCATTCGGAATGTACCTTACCCGACACCTGCAGCAGTTGTAAAGACCCCAAACGTTCCTCACCAAAAGGATAAAGGGGCTCAAACATATGTCATACAATGCCCGACTGAAGAAACTCCAGCTCTATTCAGTCGCATACCGGCTGCTCAGAGGTGATCTGTGCCTGACATACAAGGCCATGTCCAACCCGGAATTAATGGACATGCTCCACCTCAAAAAATCCAAATCCCCCAGAGCCACGAGAGCAAGAGACTTAAACCTCAACACGGATATAAATAGGACGTGCTGGAGGGACAGATTCATCACCCACAGACTCCCTACACTATGGAACAGAATCCCAGTCCATGTGAGGCAGAGCCCCTCACTGACTCTGTTCAAGAGAAATCTTGACGAGTGGATGGGAGATCGTAGGTTTACCCCGGGAATCATCTCTGTGTCACTGCTGGACAGAGGCACAGCAAACTAATAGGTATAGTATTCTCATCCTAAGGGGTGGTGAAAGCCACACACACTCTGGCTAGGCTTATAAATGCCCTAGGACAGATAGCCTAGTATGAACCTATGAACCTATACGGCTGGTGGCTAAAAAGTACTGAGGGCCAGTGCATGCAGATGTCACATTTATGGCCCACATACCTGCCAACACGTCAGACATGTGACGCACCATCTGGACTGGAAAAGCTTTGGAAAGCTGGCCGGGCAAGCTGACTGGAAGAAGGGTAAACCAACTAGTGAATATTGCAACATTGGAATAGGAGGACATCAGGCAGATGGTTAAATGAGCTCGGTACAAAGATGCATTTTAAAATATTCAGCATTAATATAATCAGTGAAAAATGAAAGTTGTGAACTTACCACAACAGAGCCATGTTGACCTTTTTTGTCCAGTTCAAACTTTGGGTTGTCAGCTCTGTCCGGATCCAACCTTGGTGCCTTAAAACCTAATATTTTTTGTGAGATGATCTGAGACTTCTGACTCCTCCCCAACCCACAATTCCCTCCTACTAGTGGATTTCCCTCAGATTGAGTTTGCTGACTATTTCCAACATGTTCTTAACTATAAAATGAAATGAGTAGTCCACAACATTGTCCATTATGGAATGAGATGTGAAACAAAAAACAGACCAGGTCCATTCAAGGTCTGAAGCCCCAGAGGATGTAAAATGGCAATGTGAAAGGGGTAAGGAAGGAGGGACACTAAACTGGATGAAAACAGGACAAAACAGATCTATCATTATGATAAGTACATAACTCTCCTATCCAACGTCTACGTTTGTTCGGTTAAACGTTTGGGACAATTCCCAACCTTCCTAAAAAGGGCCTGGGTGGACTCAAGGAAGGACATTCCTGAGAACAGAAGAGCCAAAGGATGTGTGAGCTCCAGACTGCACATCCAGTTTGTAATGATATACAAAGTGCGAGTTGTTGAACAAGTCACTGCTGCACATCCAGTTTGTAATGATATACAAAGGTGTGAGTTGTTGAACAAATCACTGCTGCACATCCAGTTTGCAACGATATACAAAGGTGCGAGTTATTGACAAAGTCACTGCTGCATATCCAGACTGTAATGATATACAAAGGTGTGAGTTGACTGTCACTACTGCACATCCAGTTTGTAATGATATACAAAGGTGCAAATTGTTGAGTACGTCACTGCTGCACACCCAGTTTGTAATGATATACAAAGGTGGGAACTGTTGAACAAGTCACTGCTGCACACCCAGTTTGTAATGATATACAAAGGTGTGAGTTGTTGACCAAGTCACTGCTGCACACCCAGTTTGTAATGATATACAAAGGTGCGAGTTGTTGACCAAGTCACTGCTGCACACCCAGTTTGTAATGATATACAAAGGTGTAAGTTGTTGACCATGTCACTACTGCACATCCAGTTTGTAATGATATATAAAGGTGTGAGTTGAACAAATCACTGCTGCACACCCAGTGCGTAATGATATACAAAGGTGTGAGTTGTTGACCAAGTCACTGCTGCACATCCAGATTGTAATGATATACAAAGGTGTGAGTTGTTGAACAGGTCACTGCTGCACACCCAGTGCGTAATGATATACAAAGGCGAGTTGTTGACTAAGTCACTGCTGCACATCCAGTTTGTAATGATATACAAAGGTGTGAGCTGTTGAGTACGTCACTACTGTATAGACATCAGTGACAGGTACTCCAGTGCCATCACTCTGCACAAACATCAGTGACAGGTACTCTTTTTACAAATGCTGTTGAAGTGGCCATCTGCTTTGAATACAAGGACAACCCTTGTGTCTTGTAAACAAAGGAAAAGGAAATCTGCCAGCCAACTAGAAAGAGTGACATGACACTTGTCCTAGTTTTGTCTTGGAAAAGGAGACAAACATCCTGGTCCAATTTCCTAATGTCTTTTCTGTAATACAAATAAAATGAGCAGTCTGTGAACATTTAAGGTATGGAAGGTGTGTTCGCCATTGGAAGAAATATTTGGAAAGAATACAGCCAAGTTATATGTTGATTTAAGTTTGCTCTGGATGCCAGCCTTGGAAGGAAAGGGGGATTTGTTTTCGGTGAAACTCCATCCTTGTGGGGGGGGGTGGCTTCCAGTAAAGTGCTTAGAGCTCCAAAGCGCATCTTGCTGAAGTGATGGCAATGAGAAAAAAAGCCTTTCAAGAAAGAAATTTTAAATCTTTTAATGCTGCAGGTTCAAAAGGTTTTTGAGTCAATGAGTGGAACAAGACTGATATCCCATGGTGGAACTGGATCTCAAAGAGGGGGGTCTAGATAAGAATATTCCCTTACAGAAAGCTTTGGTTATCCCAAAGGTTAAGATAGATAAATCGCTACATTCTATGTGAAAATGTGAGATGGCGTCCATCTCGATTTTTACAGTACAATAACTGGAACCTCACAGAAAAAGACCTCAAAATATCCAGTATCACTGTGAGAGGGGCTGAGAAAGGGTCCAAACCCTTTGAGGACACCCAAATAGAAAACCTTTTCCCTTTGCTCTTGTAAGGCATTTTGGTGGATTCCTTTTGAAGAGAAGAAATTATGTGGACTGCTAGGGAGGAAACCCTGGCATCGATGGCGGTCATTAAAACTGAAATTATGTGGACTACTAGGGAGGGAATCCTGGCATCTATGGCAGTCATTAAAACTGCAGAAACCATGTGATTAGTTTCAGGGACTGAAGGTCTGCTAGAGGCATCCCTGACGGGTGACGGAGTAGATCCAGAAACCCATGATGGGTTCAGTAGGTGAAGCCAAATAAAGGGGAACCATACCTGCTGAGGATTACAGTGCTCTTGCACCTTATGGCTTTGTGAATTAATTTCATTAGAAGGAACAGGCAAGAAGGTGTAAAGGAGACCTGGGGGCCAAATGTGGACTAGAACATCTCTCGGTGACTGCCCTGTCGAGCAAAGTAACTGCTACATTGGGTAGTCTGGATGACTCTTGATGAGCAACTTTAACAATTCTACTGCTGCAAACTCCAACTGATCAAGTGGTGTACTGGGAATCTTCAAACTTTTCTTTGGACTAGACAAAAAGGGTTTTGTATAGCCCCTGGTGATTACCCACAAAAAGGGTTTTGTATAGCCCCTGGTGATTACCCACAAAAAGGGTTTCGTATAGCCCCTGGTGATTACCCACAAAAAGGGTTTCGTATAGCCCCTGGCGATTACCCACAAAAAGGGTTTTGTATACCCCTGGTGATTACCCACAAAAAGGGCATCGTATAGCCCCTGGTGATTACCCACAAAAAGGGCATCGTATAGCCCCTGGTGATTACCCTTAGTACCCATGAATCGGGAGTTATAGTTTGCCAGGGTACAGGATGTAAGGCTATGGGTCTCCCTACTTCCTCCACAGTGCAGCAGTTTGGCACTGTAAAGGGACGCGCTTCCGCCTCTTGGGTGGGGTCCAGTCAAATTCTCTGCGCCATGGGGACGTCCAACCTTGGGATTTTATCAACAACATTTTCCTACCTCCTCCTTGATATCTTGAAAAGGATCTTTGAGTAGATAAACAGATTCCCACTGCAGACAAGGTCTTAAAGCCCTGCTCACTCTTAGTAAGTTTCCTTTTCCTCAGGTCTAAGCAGGGTGGAAGCATCGTAAGGGGCACTGATAAAGCATACCTTGAAGCTTTCTGCAAAATCGCATAGCCACATCCAGGCATGGTGATGCATAATAAAACCTATATTAGCGGCCCCTGATGTGTCATTAGCTGCATTTGATAAGTCCCATTGTCACATTTGATATTAGGCTGCAAGTTATGTATTTAGGCGTTCACCATTTTTGGCTATCAGATGGTAAGTTACCCAAAGCAGACTTGGAAACTTCACTAATTAAGTCTCTTTGGAACTGTGTCGGGTATGCCGGGTAGCTCAGTGCTCAAAGTGTAAAGGACAATAATGCATATGTCGGGTTCCCTAGTCTGTCCAATGCTCTTAACTCCCTGTTAGGGGATGCACAGAGCAACTTTCCTTGGATAGCTCCTTCTTTGTGGCTGCTGCTACCACTATGGAATCTACAGGGGGGCCTTTAGACAGTTTCCTATCCTTTGGGACACAGAGATTCTGCCCATATTTTAGGTATAGGCTCTGCCATGTCAGGTTCCTTTCATGCCTTCTCTGCATTAAAGTCTATTAAAGCATCAGGAGGTGGGACCACCCAGGACATTGATGTGGCACATCCAAAAGCTTCAAGGAGCACAGCCTCATTAGAAGAAGCTTTTGTGGTACATACCCCCCTCGCTGCTTCATCAACTCTAGCATGTCCCCAAAGGTGACATCCGGGGGGGGGGGGGTTGGGCAGATCATCTTTTGGATCCTTCATCATCTAAATCCATGTCTTCAGTGACAACCTCAAGAGAAATAGCTTCCATTTACATGTCCTCTTTCATGGGACATGTCTCTAGGTCTCTAACAGAGAAGTCAGAACTGGATGGGAAACTCAAATGGTGAGCTGCCTCAAAGCTAACTAGGTCTGTCTGCCCCAGTTGTCTCAAACAGGAGGAAACAGGAATAGGATCCATTACGAATCCAGATGGATCTGAACCTGGTGCATGCAGCAGTCTCCTTGGCCCAGCCAAGGCCCGCTTACACAGCTTCAAAAGCTAACTCAGCTGGTGAAGCAGAGGAGAAAGAAGTTCTGTCAGCCAACTCATTAGGATTTCCAGATTCCAAAACAGGTAAGTTCCAAGAAGGAATTCAGAGCTGAGCTGTCTCCTGCAAAAGCAATGAAGTGGAGAAACAGCTTTGAAAACTTCAGCCAACTCCATTCAAACTCTGACCCTGACACGTGGGCTCCGGGTCTCTTCTTAACCTGAAAACTGTTCAGAATAAGGGAAGAGGCTGAAGCTGAAGTCTCCAGGGTTATCATTTTCAATGGTGCGGCAGAAGAATATGACTCCTGAGTGCCTGCTGCGGGAAAGAAGTCTGTCAGAACAAGATGGGGATGGGGGGCAAAGCCCCCTTTTCTGTCTCTCTTCTAGGAGATGGCACTGGAAAGACCACCAGCTGAATCTGTGTCCTCAGGAATTTTCTCATTACGCTGTTGATATCCAACTTGGTAAGGCTTCTGGTGGATCGACCAGATCTCGAGGAAGAAGCTACAAATGCCAATTTCTGTGGTAGCTTTGGTTGGAGTATGGGTGAATGCAACTTGGGGCTAACCGGCTACAGAGAAATAGCAGGTTTTTGGAGAGGGAATTCAGATCAAAGTTGCAAATGGATTCAACTCCCTCAATTACTTAGGTGCCAGACCTGGGAGAAAAGCTGGATCCTAAGACAATTTCTTGACTTTTCTGCCGTCCTCTCCTCTTGTCTCTTCTCATCTGGTTTATCTCTGCGCTGTTCTTTGTATCTTTCTCCTTCCTCTTCTCAGTAGAGGGAGAAGTAGATGGTTGTTTAGATTAAGAGGACATGGTAGACCCTTGTCCGAGGAAGAAGAAAACCCTTAAGGATGAGCTATTCTTAGTTCTCAAAGTAGCAAAGATATTGCAGCTGTCCTGAGGACGAGACAGTAGACACAAAGGGAATGGGGGTCTTTGTGGGGGGCATCCTGCATCCACAAGCTGAACACATCTTGAATTCAATAGTTTTGTCAGACATTAGAACAATCTACAAAACAAATTAGCCAAGTAATATGTATCACACTAAAATGCTACACAATTAAAGAATTGTTTTCAAACAGTTTGTTGAAAAAATGTTTACTACGGGAAACGGTGCTTACACAAAGCGGAAGAGTACACTTCAAAACCCCACTACAGCGTTAACTATATAAACTAGGAATACATATGTATACATCTATGTCAAACTACTACAAAATTCTATCATACCATACTTATTAACTAGAAAAAGGGGTACCTAAACTAACTCAAACTAATCTAGACCTAACTATGTAAGAATTCTACAGGTAAAGAGAGCAGCAGCACATTTTTAGATAAAAATTACTTTCACTTGCAGTGAATGCTTGGAGCTTTTGGAGGACACGTCTGGTCAAACAAGTAGCAAACGAGATCTGGGGCAGTAAATCAGCTAAGAGGAAGGAATTGTGGACAAGAAAGGAGTCAGAGTTCTTGGATTCAATGCACTGGTATAAGGCGCAGAGGTCAGATCTGGCTGAATCAGACCACCCCGTTTCCACACATTACTGCACACTTCTCCAAGGCCATACAATATCCCCAAGCAGATTCTGGACATTATCTTTTAGTAAACCAAATGTATTACACTATACACACATGACCTTTTAGTAAACCAAATGTATTACACTATACACACATGACCTTTTAGTAAACCAAATGTATTACACTATACACACGACCTTTTAGTAAACCAAATGTATTACACTATACACACATGACCTTTTAGTAAACCAAATGTATTACACTATACACACATGACCTTTTAGTAAACCAAATGTATTACACTATACACACATGACCTTTTAGTAAACCAAATGTATTACACTATACACACATGACCTTTTAGTAAACCAAATGTATTACACTATACACACATTACCTTTTAGTAAACCAAATGTATTACACTATACACACATTACCTTTTAGTAAACCAAATGTATTACACTATACACACATTACCTTTTAGTAAACCAAATGTATTACACTATACACACATTACCTTTTAGTAAACCAAATGTATTACACTATACACACATTACCTTTTAGTAAACCAAATGTATTACACTATACACACATTACCTTTTAGTAAACCAAATGTATTACACTGCACACACATTATCTTTTCCCTCATACTATTTAATGCATCAGCGTGAATTCCTACTCTGCTAACAGCATATCTCATACCCAGAACAAGCTTAGAGTAATCACAAACTATAGCTTTTTGCAAAATAAGGAAAAACAACTCAAAAGTCTTTATTTTTGCCTGTCTTTTTACAGCCCCTATTCTGGGTTCTACCTACTTGCTGACTTTGCATCAACTACTCCAAATTTCAGTCAGTTTGTGCCATTTATTCAACTGCATTCCTCATATTTTTGCTTGGAAGCTTCAACCAGATTGCCACTTTTTTATGCTTTTACATTTCCTACTTTTAAGTAATACATTTCAAAAACTGAAATGACATTATACTAAAATACAGTCTCCAGGTGTGGCAGTCATTGATATTAATTTATATCCCCCTAAAAAAGAAAAAAAATAATTTATGTACTCGCCATAATATTCCATCTGTGTTGTTCATTTTCATTCTTCTTCAACTGATGGGTTTGGTTCCTATCCCTTGGATCTGACTCTGCCATTGCTAAAGCTCACGGCAGCCAAAAAATCATGAGATTCTCCCTTATCCACAATGCACCAACTGTAAGTACTTCAGATCTTGTTTGCTGATTTTACTAGAAAGAAAATATTTGCAGACAAATAGTAAGAAGACTACATCTGGAGCTCAATATAAAAAACAGTGATGTCCACTAACCACTTATTCTTCCAGGAGTTTTCAAAGGATGGGGGTTGGTGGGTGTGGAGTTGAAGAATGAAAATGGAGAACACAGATGGAACTTTAGGGTGAGTACATTACGTCTTTATTTGATGTCAGTTTTCATTCTATTCTCAACTGATGGGACACAGGCCCAGCTACCCAAGATGCCAGGTAGACTCAAAGAAGGATATTCTTGAGCACAGTTTTACCAAATGCTGCTTTACTTCTGGAGACCAGATCCAATTTGTAATGAGTAACAAACATATGGGGAGTAGCTGAAGTTGCAGCTGCACAAATATTCATAGACATTCCAGATTGAAAAACTGAAGTCGCTATGGATCTAAATGAATGAGTCTGTAATGGTTTTGGTAAGCTAATGTCCAATTTGTTATAAATAAATGAAATACAGTCAGCCAGTAACCTGGCTAAAGTACTTTGGCAACTGGCTTTCCCGATTTTACTTCTACAAATGAGACAAACTGGTCAGTTTTTCTGATGTCTTTTGTTCTATTTAGGTAAAAATGTAATTGTCTGTGAACATCCAATAAATGTAACAAGTATTCTCCCTCGTTAGCAAATTTAGGAAAGAATACTGACAAATTAATGGGCTGACTGATATTAGATTCTGAAACCACCTTAGGAAGAAAGGATGCGTTAGTTCATAATGTAACTCTATTCTTCTGAAAAATCAAGTATGGAGGTTCTGAGGACAAAGCTTGAATTTCAGAAACTTGTCTGGCAGAAGTAATGGCCATCAGAAAATATGTCTTCCAAGAAAGGTATTTAAGGTCATACTTAGCTGCTGGTTTGAAGGGGGAATGAGTAAGAGCTTGCAGTACCAGATTGGAGGAGTCAGGTTTTTAAAAGGAGGTGTTAGAAGAAGCGTGCCTCGCAGAAAGGATTTGTACAGCTTATGAGAAGCGACAGAGGAACCCTCAAGTCCAATGTGAAAATTCGATATTGCTGCTAACTGAACCTTAACTGCTGAGGAACTAGCTGCTCCTTTAAAAAGCAGAGCCAAAAATTCCACAAAGTTATGTATGGGATCTGAAAAAGGGTCAACATTGTTTTGGTGAACTCAGTAAAAAAAAACTTTTCCATTTACAGGATTAGAATTTTACTGTAGTATGTTTATGGGAAGATAAAAGTATAGTCAGACAGGGGAAGACTGCATGGTTTGTCTGCCTATTAATGGAATTGGAGAAGCCAGGCTGTCAGCTTGAGGTTTGATGTGTCTGGATGAATCATTCCTGTCGGATGAGACAGGAGGTATGGAGTGAGATCCAGAATCAAAGGTTGAAGTAAATGAGGCCAAAGGAAGGGGAACCAAATCTGTCGATGTCAGTAAGGTGCAACAAGGATGACTTTGATTTTCAATATAGCAGCTTTCTGTAAAAATTTTGGAATTAGCTTAATTGGTGGATAAGCGTAAAGAAGACTGGGTGGCCAATCAAGAAGAGCATCCCTCAGGGAAAAGTAGCTGCTGTTATTTGTTGTTTAGGTGAGAAGCAAAAAGATCACAGCAAACCTGGCATCACTGTTGGAGAATCATTCCAGTTACACTCTTGATGAGGGACCATTCGACAGAAGAATGCACCTGCTCAGCTTGTCTGGTATCAAGCTGGACTTCCCTGGAATGTGCGTTGCTATGTGAAAGTGGTTGGATGTGACTGCCCATTGCCACACTCTGAGCACTTATTGACACAAGGGATATGTTTGTTGATGTACCAAACTATTGATATATTCTCCATTTTAAGTGCAATCGTCCCCAAAGGGAGAACATTCTAAACGGCTTGCAATGTTAAAAGCACTGCTCTCATCTTAAGGACACTAATAAACAAGTTGGCCTCTTTGGGGACCAAGTGCCTTGGACTGTGTTTGCCAGAAAATGCCCCCTCCACCACAACTGGGAAGCGTCCGTGGTCACTATGTCCTTCGACTGAGGGGAATGAATGGATGGCCTTGTAGAACCTGGTCTGATTAAACCCACCACTTGAGATATCTCTTGCATGTATGGGTGATTTGTATTGGAGTTCACATGGGTTGGTAAAGCATCAACAATTGTGTTGCTATGATCCACATGTAAAATCTGGCTAAAGGTACTAGTGTTATTGCCAACGACACAGATCCTAGAACTTGAAGGACCAAGCAGGCTGAAATCTTTGCACTGCAGATTATTTTTCTGACTGTGACCTTACAGTCTGAACCCTTGAAAGAGGTAATGATGCTATTATTGACTTTGCGCTGAACAGTGTTCCTATAAATTCCAAATTCTGAGTTGGTTCCAGTTGAGACTTCTCATACTTTATGTTTCTCCCCAGATGAGAACATGTCTGGAAAACAAGATCTCTTGCCCTTGTTAATTGATGCCTGGTTGGGGCAGTTATGAGCCAATCATCTAAATACAGAAGCACCCGGAATCCTTGAAGTCTCAAGTGAGTTGTTACTACTGCCATATCTGGTAAACACCCTGGGGGCTGTGGTGAGACCAAAAGGCAAAACACAGAAATGGTAATGACTGGCTCCCAGCCGGAAGCATAAATAATTTCCTGGATAGTCTGTTCATCTTTATATGATGATATGCATCCTGAAGATCTACTGAGCACATCCAGTTATCTTTGCCCAGAAAAGGGAGAATGGACTTAACAGTGATCATCCGAAACTTGGTGCATCAAACTGACTTAAGTCTCCAGTCCCCGGTTTTCTTTGGCACTAAAGAATCTTGAGTAAGTTCTGGATTCTAACCGGTCTGGTGGGACCTCTTGGATGATTCTTTCTAGTAGCTTTTGTACCTGAATTGCTGCTTGTTCCATCTGACTGGTTGAAACATCGGGTATTTTTCTTGAAATTGGAGGAGTAAGGAAAAATGGTATTATATAACCTCTGGAATAATCCTCTGTACCCAAGTATCTGTTGTTACTTCTAGCCAGGCTCTCTAGTACAGGGACAATAGACTCTAGATTGCCTCCAGAGGAAAGTAACCAGACCTCCTTTCAGGAGCACTGGAAGGGTCTTGTCAAAGAATGAGTCTCTGGATTCCCAGTTTTGTGGGCCACCTCTGCCACAGGGGTGGCATCTAGCATTACAGTTCTCCCCCTCTATCCCAGGAAGAACTTCCTTCACGTGTATCCGGGAAAGGTCCCTAGGACTTCTGAGCCGCATCTTTTGACAACCTCGTTGATTCCTGCAAAAAGGATCTTTGAGGGGTTGAAAAATATACACCCACAACAGACAGGGTCCTTCCATCCTTCTCAGACATGGATAATGTGTCTTTCACTTTCGGGCTCCACAGTTAAAATAAACAGACAGTAGTTACATTGGATTACATAGTGATTAAAAATTTAACATAGCAATTACTTACAACATATTTACAGATGAAGAACATAGTACATCAGTAGACAACTAGAATCTTTATCTGTGAAGTTCATAACAGACATTAACAAATGTTACAATGAGAAGTTCCTGCTGTATAGTAAGTACTAGGCTTATGAGCAACTGAGCTTGCTATAATCAAGGTAGTTAGTGGAGTGAAAAGAAAGGTAGTGGTTGGATGGGGTGGATGACATTAGAGTGGGAGTTGCATGGGCATAGCCAGCATGTTTTTAGGTGTGCTTTTAGTAAAGTTTTGAAGTGGGTGCATGATGGTACGGAGGTAATTGTGGGTGGGTTGATTCCCAAAGCTAAGGAAGGGAGGAGGAAGTTAGAGAGCATTACGGCCAGCTATTAAGCCCCGCAAGACTGCAGTGGCAAATCCAGCTCTGGATTTAGAAAAAATAGCATGTGGTAATCCTTGGTGAAGTATGTACAGAGCTCCAGGTAGCAGCTTCTAGGATGTCCCTGGTAGGAACTCCTCTGAGAAAGAATGTAGAGGCAGATGAAGCCCTGGTGGAATGTGATCTAATCCCCATGTGGAGTAGGTTTTTCTTGGTGCTTATAGCATAAATTAAAGAAATGGGCTATCCATTTATAAATGGTTTGCTTTGGAATGGCCTTCCCCTCTGCCCCTGCAGCAAAGCCAACTAGCAGCTGTTCAGATTTTCTGAGAGGCTTAGTCCTGCCCAAATAAAATCGAAGTTGTCTGTGCACGTCTAAAGAATGCAGTATTCTCTCTCCTTTGTTTTGTGGATTGGGAAAAAAGTAGGCAAATGAATGGACTGATTTAGTGCCACACTAGACACCACCTTGGGCTTAAAGGAAGGACTGGTCCTGAGGGAAACCCTGTCTGCATGGAAGATATTGAAGGGCTCCAATGTCATAAGGGCCTGTAATTCAGACACTCTTCTAGCTGAAGTGATGGCTAGAAAGAAGGCTGTTTTCCAAGAAAGGAATTTCAAAAGTCTGCAGTTGCAGCTGGCTCAAATGGAGGGAGAGTGAGCTTTTCCAATACAAAGTTAAGATCCCAGGCTGGAGTAGGGGCTCCTTAATTTTTTAGCCCCTCTGAGGAATTGCTTTAACAGTGGGCGAGAGAAGAGGGGTGGTTCAGTATTATAATGTGCTGAAATGGCAGAGGCGTGAATTTTGATAGATGAGAAGGATAGGCCCTTGTGGAGCATTTCTGTTAAATACTGAAGGATATGAGGTAAGCTGGGCACAGTAGTGCCCATCCCCCAAGCCTGGCTCCAGGAACAGAACCTTTTCCACTTTTCAGCATAGGATTTTCTAGTACTAGGTCTCCTTGCTTCCAGAATGACATCTAGCACCTGCTTACTGAGGGATGCTATTGCAGAGCTCAAGGAATTAGCCAGGCTGCAAGGTTCAGGGTTTGAAGCTGAGGGTGCAGAATCTGGCCCGTCTGCTGGGAGAGCAGGGAAGATGTCTGAAGTAGGTGCCATGGATCCAGCAGTATCATAGTGCACAAGAGAGGGTAACAGAGCTGTCAAGGACAGTCTGGTGCAATCAGTACTGTCCTTGGTTTGTCCTGTTTAATCTTTAGCAGAACCTTCAAGAAGAGAGGCAGAGAGGGAAAGGCATAAACTGAGAGGCTTTCCCAGGTAAAGGACAGGGCATCCACTTTCCAAGCTTGACTGTGGGGAGTCATTGTGCAGAATTTGTCCAATTGGTAGTTCTGAGGGGAGGCAAACAGGTCTATCTCTGGAGTCCCCCATTTTTTCCTCAAGAGGTTCTTTGGTTCCAGTTTCCATTCGTGTGGGTCCATGAGATTTCTGCTTACGTCATCTGCCAGCGAATTTAGCTTGGCTGGCAGGAATTGAGCTTGTAGGTGCAGCTGGTAGCTCAGGGCTGTGTTCCACAGAGCCATGGCTTGTCTGCAGAGAGGGCATGAGTGGGTTCCCCCCTGCTTGTTTATGTACCACATAAAGTACAGTTTTGTACCTACCATAAATGTAGATGTTCGAGTACTAATACAGCTGCAGTCATAACAGATGGGTTCTCCTGCCGTCAGGCGGGTCCTCGGTCGGCCGAATTCCAAAGTCTAGGTCCGGCGTTGGTTGTAGTCGCTTCTTCCCTGACGTCTGTGCGACAGGGGTATAAAAGAACCAGCAGACGCCATTTTCTTCAGTCTTTCTTGCCCCAGATGTCAGGTGCCCCCAGAAGGAAGGCAATACATAAAATAATGTAATAATGCAATGCAATATAATCAAAAAACAGTAGTTGCAAGCAAATACACCATAAAAGAATACCCCTAGTGGGGAAGGTGGGAGGGAAACCTGGACTGCAGCTGTATTGGCACTCGAACATCTACATTTATGGTAGGTACAAAACTGTACTATGTTCATCGTGCATACAGCTGCAGTCATAACAGATGGGTAGAATCCCAAAGCTAAGAAAGGGGTGGTAGGCACCAGGTGGAGCTAGGAGGAGCCAAAATGCCCTGCAAGACTGCAGTGGCAAAGCCTGCTCTAGACTTGGAGTATAATGGTAGGTTGTAGTGCTTAGAGAAGGTATGCACAGAACTCCAAGTGGCTGCTTCTAAAATATCATTGGTAGGCACTCCTCTGAGGAAGGCTGCAGAGGTGGCTGTGGCCCTGGTGGAATGAGTTCTAATGCCTGTAGGTACAGTTTTGCCATGAAAGCAATAGCAAAAGCGTATGCAGTGGGCTATCTATTTTGAGATTGTCTGTTTGGATACTGACTTTCCTTGAGCTCCTACCGCATAGGCCACAAAAAGCTGTTCTGATTTTCTGAAAGGCTTTGTTCTGTCCAAATAATAACGCAGTTGTCTGTGGATGTCCAAGGAATGCAGTAATCTCTCCCCTTTGTTTTGAGGATTAGGATAAAAAGTAGGTAAATATATGGCCTGATTTAAAGCTACCCTGGATACAACTTTAGGCATAAAGGACCGGTTGGTACGTAATGAAACTCTGTCCTGATGGAAGATGATGAAAGGCTGGACAGCCATAAGAGCCTGTAGTTCTGAAACTCTACGAGCTGAAGTGATGGCCAGAAGGAAAGCTGTTTTCCAGGACAAATATTGTAAATCTGATGAGGCAGCTGGTTCAAAAGGGGGCAAAGTCAGTTTTTCCAGAATGAAATTAAGATCCCAAGCAGGTATTGGTTGTTTTCTTGGAGGTCTTAAATTCTTAGCCCCTCTGAGGAACGGTCTTAATAGAGGGTGAGAGAATAAAGGTGGATCAGTATTGTATCCAGGACTGCATGGATCAGGTAATCCCAAATAAAACCAAGACTCTTTCCACAAAGGGCAAACGTCCAGTCTGGTGGACCCCAGCCATTAACAAACTTTACAATAAGAGGAAAAAGCTATTACATGATAGAACAAAATCCATAAAAGGGAAGTCACCCCTGATCATTATTAGTAAAAAAATACGAGCACTCATAAAATCAACTAAGGCCAATTTTGAGAGAAAAATTGCCATGGATTCAAAGGACAATCATAAGGCCTTTTTCAGCTATGTTAGGAACCTGGGTGGAAACTCCCAGATATGCTCAGAATTAGTCCAAAATGATACAAAAATCACTGAACCCACAGACATTGCCAACATACTGGCAGACAGGTTCAGTGCAAACTTCACCCCCCTGTGGGCGCCTAAAGGAGAGAACTATCCCAGCGGAGTGTAGCCTCCCAGACATCTCAAATGCGCAGGTGAAAGCTGCTCTCTCTAAAGCTAAAAACACAGCATCAATGGGACTGGATGGTGTCCCCGGCTGTGTGCTACACGAGCTAAATGAGGAATTAAACCCGCACATAAGGCAGCTGTTTAATCTCAGCCTTACCACAGGATACGTGCCCAAGGAGTGGCGTACGGTAACTGTGGTCCCACTCCACAAAGGCGGTGCCTCTACGGACCCTGGTAATTACTGCCCCATAAGCTTAACAAGTCTAGTCTGCAAAGCTATGGAGAGGATCATAATGGAGCTCATAAACAAAGATATAGGGGACTTGCAGACATTGGACCCGACCCAGTTTGGCTTCGTCAAGGGCAGATCATGCCTTTTGAACTTGGTCGACTTCTTCGAAACAGTCACCAAGGCCATTGATGAGGGAAAGGCAGTCCATACAGCCTACCTTGACCTTGCAAAGGCTTTTGACACAATACCCCACTCGGGTATTGTAGAAAAACTTACCAGCTTAAATGTAAACCCATCTGTCATAAGATGGGTTGCAAACTGGCTTAAGGACAGAACCCACAGGGTTAGAGTTGCTGGCGCTATGTCAGACTCCAAGCCGGTCACAAGTGGTGTCCCACAGGGCTCGGTCCTTGGCCCCCTATTGTTCGGCATCTACTTCTCCGAAGTACAGGCCAACATGGGAGGACTTTGGCTGACAAAGTTTGCAGACGACTGCAAACTGGGCGCCATAGTGGAAAGTGCATCGGACACGGATATCCTTCAGAAGGGACTCACGGAAACAGATAGCTGGTGCCAGAGCCATGGCCTGAAGTTAAACGCCAAAAAATGTATAGTCATACCCTTCGGGAAAAACAAGGTAACCCCAAGCTACCATATAGGCGGCAATCCACTAAGCACAGAAGAGGTTATCAGGGACCTGGGGACCCAGGTTGACAGTGGCCTTTCTTTTGACACTCACGTTGCTAAAGCGGTTAGAAAGACCTTCTACATTGCCCACCTGATTATGAAGGGATTCACATCCAGATCTAGTGAGGTCATTGTTCCCCTGTACTCTTCACTTATCAGACCAATGATCGAGTGCAATGCCCCATTCAGGATGTATCTCACCCGACATCTGCAGCAATTGGAGAGACCCCAAAAGTTCCTCACCAAAAGGATAAAGGGACTCCAAAATCTGTCATATGCTGCCAGATTGAAGAAACTCCAGCTCTATTCAGTCGCATACCATCTGCTCAGAGGTGACATGTGCCTGACATACAAGGCCATGTCCAACCCGGAATTAATGGACATGCTTCACCTCAAAAAATCCAAATCCACCAAAACCACTAGAGCAAGCGACTTAAACCTTAGCACGGATATAAATAGGACGTGCTGGAGGGATAGATTTATCACTCAGAGACTCCCTATGCTGTGGAATAAAATCCCGGTCCATGTGAGGCAGAGCACCTCGTTGGCTCTGTTCAAGAGAAATCTTGACCTGTGGATGGGAGATCGTAGGTTTACCCCGGGAATCATCTCTGTGTCACTGCTGGACAGAGGCACAACAAACTAATGGGCACAGTAGTTTTTCATATAAGGGGTGGCGTAAGCCACAAAACTTTGGGCTAGGCTTATAAATGCCTTAGGGCAGATAGCCTAGTATAAACCTATGAACCTATGAACCTATTCTGCAGAAATGGCTGAGGCATGGATTTTGATGGAGGTCTGTCTGTGGCAGGAAAGGACCAGTTTTTGGAAGGCCAATTTCTACTAAAACGTGGGGGTTGAACCTGCAGAAATTCTTTCACATTTTGCATTGATTTAGCCTTTTCCTCCATTTTCCGTAATACTTCCTCAGCATTTGCCCCAAATAGTACATCCTTTTGAAGAGGGGCGTCTAGTAATTTAGCTTTGACATGATCAGGCAAGGCTTGTTCCTTGAGCCAGGCATGCCTACGTATGACTGAGCCTGTAACAGCAGCTCTACATGAGGCCTCTAGAGCATCAAAACCACATTGTAAGGTATGTTTACCCACTTGTTCTGCACTACGCATCAAATCCTGCAACTCCTTCATGTCTGGTTGTTCAGGTTGTGACATTTTACTTTTCAATTGAGATAACAGAAACTGTTGGTATTTTAGCATATGAAACTGACAGTTTAAGGCCCTCATGGATAAGGTAGCCGTGGTATATACCTTTTTCCCCCACCTTTCTAAGGATCTGGAATCTCTCTCAGAAGGCAATGGGTTTTTGACAATGGAGGCCTTAACTCCCTTGGGCCCCTGTGAGATGGTTTCTAGGTCAGCAGCATGGCTTTTGTATAGAAATTGGTGAGTCAGGAACCCTGTAGTACCGGTCAGGCTTAACTGGAGCTGGAGGGAGAGAGTCCGGGTTAAGGCAGGCCTCCGAGTAAACATCATCTAGGATGTCCAGGACAGGAGGTATAGCCAAAGGCCTGTGCTGGGGTAACAAAAGAAATTCCCTGAGCCTTTTCTTGGAATCTGAATAATCCTGGCCTTCCCAGTGGAAGTGTTCCCTTAAGGTATGCAGAGTTTCACCAAATGAGTAATCCTCAGGGGAGGATACAGAACGAATAGATTCCTCTGCATCAGAGTCTTCAAAAGGAGAGTAAGACTGTTCCTGATAATCAGAGTGCTCTGAAATAATGGAGCCCTAATCAGAGGAGGGGGAATCTTCCTCCACTCTGGGTCTTTTGTCCGGAGGTGGCTGAGAACCTCTGATTAGAGTAATTAAATCCTCAGCCATTTTAAGCATCTGTTTCTTAGGCATGGGGCCTGGAGATGGGCCCTGTGTAGCTGGTCTCTTAGGGTGCATGGTAGCTTTAGACTTGGTGAAAGCCTTGATGGAGAAAGAAGAGGAAGGTCTGAAGACACCTTGAGTGGTGGTGGACCTGTCCACATTCTGTGTTTCAATGCCAAGCGTGGCTTCGGTATCTGTAGTCAGGGTGTGGGCCGAGGAGCCTGCGACCTCGGGTACAGGAGACACCGCCAAAGATGTGTCGTCGGTAATCAGGGGCTGCATAGGTGCCTCGCTGAGAACCGGACCATGTGTAGTCGGCTTTGGCGTGGTGTCGGTAGAGGCCGCGGTCCTCGAGTGTCGGTCCTTGTCTTTGCGTTTTTTAGAGAAAACCGGATTCGGAGTATCCGACGACATAGTATAGCTAAATGCTTTCCCAAAATAATGCTGGGCAAACTCCGCCCGACGCTTAATAGTGCGTTTGTTGAATGTAGCACAAAAACGACAGACCGAGACGTCGTGGTCTGTGCCTAAACAAGGTATACAGAGGGAATGGAAATCCTTATGCAGTATTTGCTTCCCACAAGAAATACAATTATTAACTTTGTCTGACATCGGTCTGAGGCAAGAAAAAGTTTCCCCAACGGGGTACTTGGCTTTTAAGAAGACTTCGGTTCCAAATTTTTTTGTAATCTCAGGAGCTGGCCGACCGGCACTTGCGAACTGCTTCTGCTTCGGGCACCGCGCAGCAAAAAAGACTGAAGAAAATGGCGTTGGCTGGTTCTTTTATACCCCTGTCGCACTGACGTCAGGGAAGAAGCGACAACAACCGACGCCGGACCTAGACTTTGGAATTCGGCCGACCGAGGACCCGCCTTGACGGCAGGAGAACCCATCTGTTATGACTGCAGCTGTATGCACGATGAACATCTGTGGTGTTGTCTGTCTTTACCAATAATTGTCCTGGGAGGATATGGTCTTTGAAGGCTGTCAGGGAATTCTGTACAGCTAACATTTCTTTTTGGTTGATATGCAGGTGCATCTGACTCAGGTTCCATTTGCCCTGAATGCACCGCTCTGCCAAGTGAACCCCTCATGCATAGTTTGCTGCGTCTGTAATCAGGGTTTGGGTGGCAGGGGGTAGATAGAAAGGGAGCCCCTTGTTTAGGTGGCAGGACTCTGACCACCAAAGGAACTCTGTCTTTATACAAGGAATGATAGGAACTATTGTCTCCAGGTCCTGAGAATGTTGACACCATAGGCTTTTTAGATACCATTGTAGTTTCCTCATATGCAGTCTTGCATATGGAATTAGTAGAATGCAAGAGGCCATGAACCCCAGGGCTTGCAGGATTTTCCCTGCAGATAGCTGGATCTTTGTGGCCAGTAGTTTGAAGTAGGTTGTCAAATAAACTTGTTTCTCTGGTGTGAGGTAAGCCATCTGGGAAGTTGTGTTCAAGCTTGCTGCCAGGAATACAATTTGCTGCCAGGGTACTAGATGAGATTTATTTTCGTTTATGGTGTACCCCTGTGAGGTTAGAAGTTTCTTTACAAATGCCAGATGTTTTAGTAGCATGTCCTGGCTTTCTGCCTGAATTAGACAACCGTTCAGGTATGGGTATGCAAAATGCAATGGCTGGAGCTAGACACTTTGTGAATACCCTGGGTGCAGTAGATAAGCCAAAGGGAAGTACAGAGAACGGATAGTGCATGCAGCCTGCTCTGAAGCGTAGGTATTTCCTGCAAGATTCCCTTACTGGAATGTGCAGGAAAGCTTCCTTTAGATCTAAGATTGCCAACCAGGCAGCTTTGCCTAGCATAGGAAGCAGCTGTTGAAGTGTTAGCATTTTGAATTTTGGGATTACCGAAAAGGTGTTTAGAACAGAGAGATCCAGGATAGGATGCCAGGAGCTGTCTTTTCTGGGTACCAGGAAGAGTCTTGAGTAAAAACCTTGTCCCCTTTCTTCTGACGGTACAGGCTGAATAGCCCTGATACTTAGAAGAGAAAGAACCTGCTGTTGAGCCTCTGCCCACTGATTTGGGGGTAGGTCTGGCCAACCATTTGGGGTTGGTAAGGATCCTTGGAAGACTATATTTAAAACCCTTTTTTCCTGGGTAATGAGTTGCCAGTTTTTTGCATGCACGGCAATCTTTCCCCCTAAGGGAGCATGCAGTTGAGCAGGGTTTGGAAGATTTAAGGTCAAGTCATTGTGACATTTTTCTACAGGGGGGGGGTCTTACTACCTCCAGCTTTGGAAGTGGGAGCCCCCCACTGATTAGGCCTGTGTGTGCCTTAAGACTGTAGCATAGGTCTGCTGTTCCTGGGTTTGCACTGGGAAGGCCTGGAAGAGACTGGAATGGACCAATTCTTAGAAGGCCAATGCCTACGAAATCTGGGAGGCTGTACTTGCAGGAAATCTTTAACAGGTTGCATAGATTTAGCTTTTTCCTCCATCTTTTTAAGGACTTCTGCTTTGTTGCCAAACAGGCGGTGTTGGTTTAAGGGTGCATCCAGTAATTTAGCTTTAACATGATCTGGCAAGTTTTGCTCCTTAAGCCAAGCATGCCTTCCAAGTACAGACCCAGTGACAACAGCCCTGCAAGATGCTTCTAGAGAGTCAAAGCCACATTGCAAAGTATGTTTACCAACTTGTTTAGCAGAATGCATTAAATCCTGTAATTCTTTGTGTTCAGCACAGTCAGGAATTATCATTTTCTGCTTCAGTAGTCTCATAATATGCTGCTGATACTTCAACATATGAAACTGGCAGATGAAGACCCTAATGGCCAAAGTAGCAGAAGTGTATACCTTCTTACCCCATCTGTCCAAGGCCCTGGAATCTCTATCAGAGGGGGTAGGGTTTTTGGCAATAGTAGCCTTAATTCCTTTAGGTCCTTTGGAAATGGTCTCTGAGTTCGCAGTAGGATTCTTGAAGAGGAACTTGTGAGAGAGTCAGGTACTCTGTAATACCAGTCAGGTTTTCTGGGAGCTGGAGGTAAGGTGTCTGGGGCCAGGCTGGATTCCAAGAAGGCATCATCTACAATGTCCAGAACAGGAGAGATAGCTAAAGGCCTGTGTTGAGGGAGGAGTAAGAATTCCCTAAGCCTCTTTTTGGAGTCAGAGCAATCCTGGCTTTCTCATCAGAAATGCTCCCTAAGTGTGTGCAAGGTTTCACCAAAAGAAAAATCTTCTGGAGGGGAAGCAGAGGGAATGGAATCCTCTGCATCAGAATCCTCGTAGGTAGACAAGGGCAAATCCTGGTAATCAGAAGAAACAGAAATTTCAGAATCCTCATCAGAAAAATCAGAAGGAAAATCAGTTCTACGTCTCAGAGGGGGAAGGCTGGCTTCCCCTAAAGCAATAAGGTCTTCAGCCATTATTTGTTTTTTAGGCATATGGGCCTGACCCATGCGGTTTGGACATCGGTTTTCTAGGCGTTGGTCGAGTTTTAGGCCTTGAAGAAGATGGCATTGGTTTGAAATGCAAGTCTGTAGGCCTGAATACACCCTCAGAAGCCAATGCCTGCACAGCGGCTCCGGACCCATCCAAGGTAGAGACATCCGCAGGTTCCATAGTCGAAGAAGCATCTTGCAGCACTCTGAAAGGGTCTCAGCAGAGGCCTGTGAATCTGAAGCAGCAGGTATGAGGGGCTGTGGAAGCACCTCCCTGAGTACCGGCGAACTGACTACTAGCTTAGAGGAAGAGTAGTTGGCAGTTTTGGACCTATGTGGTCTGTTTCTGTCTTTTATCTTTATGTTTTTTCGGAATAATTGGTAGTCGGATGGCTTACCAACGACATTTCTGGATAGTTAAACCAAGTACCAAAATAATTTGCTGCAAAAATAGACAGACGAACAGTTAGGGATTGAATAAAGCACAAAACCGACAGCGAGGGACGTTGTGGTCTGGGCCTAAGCAAGGAATGCAGTATGAATTAAAATCATTATGAGGGTATTTGCTTTCCACAGGTGAGACAATTAACTTTTACTGACATCTGTTTAAGAGCAACATGACTTCGGTTCTGAAACTAGAAAACGAAAATTTCAGGAGTCGGCCGACTAGCACTTGTGAACTGCTTCTGCTTCAGGCACCGCACAACAAGCAAGACTGATGTAATGGTGTTGGCTGCATGTTTTATACCCCTGACAACCTGATGTCATATAAGGTGAGACAGCATCCGATGCAGGAATCCAAGACTCTGGTATTCAGGACGGCTGAGGGCTACCTGCAGGAAGATAACCCAACTGTAAGGACTGCAACAGTCAAACACAAAGTAAATCTTCCAGAGGGGGTGGACCTCTTGACCCAAAAGGATAGGAACCTGTCACAGTCTGCGCTGAAAGAATTTTCAACACTCTCGCCACATCTTCTCTTAAGCTCCCAGAAGTGAGTGGAAAATGCAGAAGGTGATCTACTTCTCTCCATAAAGGGAGAGGTAAACTTGGAGGGGAATTGGGTCTAATGAAGGAGTGTATCTAGTCCTTGGAAGGTAGATAATACTGGATAGAGTAGCTGGACTGGTTGGCTTTTGCATCAGATCTGAAGAAGTCGGATCAGATGTTTCTTTTGCCTTTTGATTCAGATCCTATGTTGAGGTCAAATCCAAAAAATCTCTTTTAATGTGTTTCGGATCCAATAATTTAGACTTTTTTCCTTTAGGATCCAAATGGGAAGTTGGAACAGACTCCTCCTTAGCCTTAGAAAAGGAGATTTAGGTCTCTTAGATTTTTTTGGGGGACATAGCTCCAGATAAAGTTTCTTCAAAAGAAGAAGCCCTTTTAAAACAAATTTTCTTCTTTCTACCAAGGTTCTAGGATTAAACCTGTGACAAATAGAGCAGTCCTCTTTTAATGAAGAGGTCCTAGACAATGCACACACAGGGTAGGCAATCTGATAATGGAATTTTGTGCCTGCACTTCACATTTTTTTTAATCCAGCTGGGCTTTTGGGTTCGGAACCGACCCCTGGTTCCAACTTAACAGTATACTAAAGCTCGAGGTCTTCCACTGGCTCGTGGCTGTATCCCTTATCCCATCATGCTCTAGTATAACTCCCCAGATCTTGTTTACTGATATCCATAGTTACCAAAGGTACTACTGCAACATTTTATAAAGACAATGAAGGTCACATAACATACTTGCCAAATGAAAGAACCGCTTGGTTCTCAAAGAGCCATAGGCTGGGGGAAGGAGGGTGGGATGCAAGAATGAAGGTGAGATGGACAACTAACATGGAATATTAGGGAGAGTACACAACTTCTTTATGCGATGTTGCCCCATCTCTCCTTCATCCTTATTGATTGGGACAGTGTCCCTAGCACCATATTTCCTGGGTGCCTCATGGGAGTATACTCTTCAGGACAGTGGACCCAAATGAGACCCTGTCCCTGGAGGCCAAATCTACTTTACAATGGGTAATAAAGGTATGAGGCCTTGTCTAAGTCGCAGCTGCACAAATGGTATCAAGTGGTAGTCTAGTGCGAAAGGCAAAAGAGGTTGCCATGGCTTTCGTTGAATGACCTTTGACTTCATAAGGAAAAACTTTGTTAGAATTATATACAAAGGTAATACAATCTGAAAGCCATTTTGAATGTGTGACCTTAGATACAGGGGTACCTTTCTTGGCTTCTGAAAATGAAACAAATAATTGATCAGATTTTCTGAAGTCCTTTGCCTATGCAAGTAGAAACGTAACTGTCAACGTACATCCAGTTGGTGAAGTGTACATTCTGCCTTGTTGCCATAATTGGGAAAAAATGGGTCTATATTATCTTATCGAAGAGGCATTATAGCAAATGCCTCATCGACCTGTAAAGAATGAACCGCCAGTTCCGCAAATGGCCAATTCAGTGACTATTTTTCCCGGGTGGGGAGGGGGGGGAAATCGCTGAATCGGATGTTCGCGGAAAGTACAGTTTTGTACCTACCATAAATGTAGATGTTAGAGTGTTCACCCTGCTGAAGTCATCACACTTGGGTTATTCCTGCCGCCAGGCAGTCCTGCAGTCGGTCCGGCGTCGGTTGCTGTCGCTTCTTCCCTGACGTCAGTGCGCCAGGGGTATACAAGAGGCATCCGACGTCATTTTCTTCAGTTTTTCTTGCCCCAGATGTCAGGTGCCCCCAATAGGTAGGCAAAATATATATACATATATATATATATATATATATATATATATATATATATATATATATATATATATATATATATATATATATCACTAGATAAAAATAAAACAATACCTTTAGGCACAAGCAAATACACCATAGAGGTAGTATAGGATAGAGTGGTATAGATAAGTTCAGCTAGTTCAGAGGGGATAGAGGGAGGGTAACCTGGACTGCAGCAGGGTGAACACTCGAACATCTACATTTATAGTAGGTACAAAACTGCACTATGTTCATCATGTTACCCTGCTGCAGTCATCACACTTGGGTTGAATCCCAAAGCTAAGGATGGGAGGTGGAGTTAAACAGGGTTAGAAGAAGCTAGTAGGCCCTGCAAAACTGCAGTGGCAAAACCAGCTCTAGTCTTAGAATATAGAGGTAAGTGATAGTGTTTGGTGAAGGTGTGCACTGAACTCCAAGTTGCAGCTTCCAGAATATCCTTGGTTGGCACTCCCCTGAGAAAGGCTGCTGATGTAGCTGTAGCCCTAGTGGAGTGGGACCTAATGTTAGCAGGTACCGGTTTCCCATGATGCGTGTAGCAGAAACGTATGCAATGCCCTATCCATTTAGAAATGGTCCGTTTTGAGATGGCTTTTCCTTGTGATCCTGTAGCATAGGCTACAAAGAGCTGGTCAGTTTTTCTGAAAGCCTTGGTTTTATCCAAGTAGTAATGTAATTGCCTGTGACTGTCCAAAGAGTGCAGGAGTCTTTCTCCTTTGTTCTGGGGATTTGGGAAAAAGGTGGGCAAATGACTGGTTTGGTTTAGGGCCACAATGGATACCACCTTTGGCATAAAGGAAGGGTTAGTTCGTAGAGAGACTCGGTCTTGATGAAAAATTAGGAAAGGCTCCACTGCCTTTAGTGCCTATAGCTCTGACACTTTTCCAGCTGAGGTTATTGCTAGTAGCAGGGCAGTTTTCCATGAAAGAAACTTTAAATCAGCTGAAAAAGCTGGTTCAAAGGGCGGCAGTGTAAGCTTTTCCAGAACAAAGTTGAGATCCCAAGTAGGTGTTGGTGCTCTCCTTGGCGGTCTTATGTTCTTAGCCCCTCTGAGGTACTGTCTTAGGAGTGGATGTGAGAATAAAGGAGGATCCGTGTTGTAATGAGCTGAAATTGCTGAGGCGTGGATCTTAATAGATGAAAAGGAAAGTCCTTTGTGCAACATCTCAGTTAAATATTGTAGAATCTGAGGAATGTTTGGATCAAGGGGATTTTGGCCTTTAGCCTGGTTCCATGCGCAAAATCTTTTCCGTTTGTCTGAATAGGTTTTCCTGGTGCTGGGCCTCCTGGCCTCCAGAATGACATCAGTAACAGCTTTGGATAGAGGTGTTGGCTGGTTGTTTAGGTAATTTGCCATGCAGCCAGGTTTAAAGTCTTGAGCTGGCTGTGTAGAATCTGATTGTCTCGCTGGGTGAGCAGGTGAGGAATTTGTGGTAAAATCCATGGTGGGCCGTGGGCCATGTTCCTTAGAATTGGATACCAATGCTGGCGTGGCCAGTCTGGTGCAACGAGTATCATTTGTGGCCTCTCTAATCTGACTTTCAGCAGTACCTTTGCTAGAAGAGGCAGTGGAGGAAAGGCATACACTGTTAATGTTTTCCAACTGAATGAGAGGGCGTCCACTTTCCAAGCTTGTGGATGGAATGTCCTTGTGCAAAATTTTTGAAGTTGGTAGTTGTGGGGGCTTGCAAACGGATCTATGTCTGGGCATCCCCATTTTTGAGCTATCATTGCAAATACTTGTGGATCTAGTTTCCACTTGTGTGGATCCATGATGTTTCGGCTTAGGTCGTCTGCCAATGTGTTTTTCTTTGGATCCATGATGTTTCGGCTTAGGTCGTCTGCCAATGTGTTTTTCTTTCCTGGCAGGAATTGTGCTTGTAATTGAACCTGGTAAGACAGTGCAGTGTTCCACAAGGTCATTGCTTGTCTGCATAGAGGGTAGGAATGTGTGCCCCCTTGCTTGTTTATGCACCACATTACTGTGGTATTGTCAGTCTTTATCCTGGGTGTAAGAGGTCCTTGAAAGCTGTTAGGGCATTCTGTACTGCTAGCATTTCTTTTTGACGGACATGCAGATGCCTCCGATCTGTAGTCCATTTGCCCTGAATGCCCTGTCCTGCCATGTGTGCTCCCCAGGCATAGTCCGATGCATCTGTTGTCATAGTTTGCCTGGCTGTGGGTAAGGTGAAAGGCTGACCCTTATTGAGGTGACATGCCTGTGCCCACCATAGAAACTCCTGTTGAAGGCAGGGAATGAGTTGTATCTGTTTCCAAGCTGTGGCTGTGCTGAGTCCATACGCTTTTCAGGCACCATTGTAATTTCCTCATATGCAGTTTTGCAAATGGTATTAGTAGTATGCAAGATGCCATGAATCCCAAGGCCTGCAGAATTTTTCTTGCAGGGAGTTTGGACTTTGTTGCCATTATTTTGGAATATTGAGTCAGCTGCTGTTGCTTGTCTGGCATGAGATGAGCCATCTGGGCCGTTGTATTCAAGCTGGCACTCAGGAATATTATGTTTTGTGAGGGCACTAGTTTTGATTTCTTTTCGTTTACTGTGTACCCTAGGCAACTTAGAAGGTGTTTGACAAATGCCAAATGCTTTAAAAGAATGTCCTTGCTTTCTGCTTGAATAAGGCAGTCGTCCAGGTATGGGTATATTTGAATTCCTCTTTGTCTGCAGTATGCAATTACTGGTGCCAGGCATTTTGTGAAGACCCTGGGCGCAGTAGATGAGCCAAAGGGCACTGCAGAGAATTGATAATGCGTTGAACCTGCAATGAAGCGGAGGTATCTTCTGCAATTTTGTCTGATAGGGACATGCATGTATGCCTCCTTGAAGTCCAACGTTACTAGCAAAGCATTCTTGCCCAGCATGGCAAGAAGCTGCTGTAGTGTTAGCATCTTGAATTTTGGTACTTGCAGATAGGTGTTCAGAATTGAAAGATCCAGAATGGGTCTCCATGCTTTGTCCTTTCTTGGGACTAGAAAGAGTCTTGAGTAAAATCCTTGTCCTTGCTCCTGTGTAGGTACCTGTTGAATGGTTCTCATGTCCATAAGAGCTGTAATTTGTTTTTGTGCCTCTGCCCATTGATTTGGTGGCAGGTTTGGCATTCCTTTTATCCTTGGTAAGGTATGAAAGTGGAATCTGTATCCTTGAGAGACAATGTTTAGGACCCATTTGTCTTTTGTGATGATGTGCCAGTTGTCTGCAAAAAATGATAATTTTCCTCCAAAGGGTGCTGCCAGGAGAGATTTGCTTAGTAGTTTAAGGATTTAGTCACTGTGTTTGTCTTCTGCTAGCTTGGGGCCTGTCTTCTCCTCCTTTCTGGGTAGCAGTACCCCATTGGCGAGGTTTGTAAGGGCCTTGTGACTGACCTCTGCCCCTTGGGCGTCTGTATTTGCCCCTCTGTGATCTGTCAGAAGCTGGAAAGGACCAGTTTTTTGTTGGCCAATTTCTGCTGAAACGAGGGGGTTGTACCTGCAAAAAATCCTTGACCGTCTGCATAGACTTTGCCTTATCCTCCATTTTCTTTAAAACCTCTTCTGTTTCGACACCAAATAATACATCCTGCTGTAAAGGTGCATCCAATAATTTTGCTTTAACATGATCAGGAAGGGTTTGTTCTTTTAACCAAGCATGTCTACGTATGACAGAGCCAGTAATAGCTGCTCTACAGGAAGCTTCCAACGAATCAAATCCGCATTGTAAAGTATGCTTGCCCACCTGTTCAGCTGCATGCAACAGATCCTGCATTTCCTTGAATTCAGGCAGTTCTGAATGTGTGCTCATTTTTTGTTTAACTGAGACATTAGGAATTGCTGATATCTCAGCATGTGAAACTTTTAGTTATGTACTCACCATAACTTCAGATGTTTGGGATCCATCTGGGTTCGGAGCCGATCCCTCGGCTCCGACTCGGCACGCTTATGCCAAAGAGCGAAGTCTCTTATTGGCTGAGCTTATTATATCCCAGGATGCACCACTACCAGTCCCCCAGATCTAGTTTGTCCGCATACATGCACACATGCACGCCCTGCTTATATAACATCGTCAGATGAAACAAGATAAAACAGTAGAACTCAAAACCGTTCAATCTCTTCTGATCTCCAAGGCAGGGGGAAGGAGGGTGGGTATTAGGAATGTAGGCGAGATGGATCCCAAACATCTGAAGTTATGGTGAGTACATAACTAAAAGATGTTATGTGATCCTATCTCGCCTACATTCTGACTGATGGGACAGCGTCCCTAGCACCTGAATCCTGGGTGGCTCACTGGAAAACACTCCTGAGTACCGTGGAACCAAATGATGCTCGCCCTTTAGATGCCACATCCAATTTATAGTGGGAAATGAAAGTGTGCGGATTGGACCAAGTAGCCGCAGCACAAATTTCCGATATAGCGAGCTTGGAATGAAAAGCTATAGAAGTCGCCATAGCTCTGGTAGAGTGAGCTTTGATAGATGTTGTAAGTTGCTTATTCGAAGAAGAATAAGCCTGAGTTATACAATCTCCAATCCATTTGGAGATAGTAGCTTTTGTGATGGTTTTACCCAATTTATTGTCTGAGAAGGACACAAACAACTGGTCTGACTTACGAAATTGCTGAGTCCTGTCTAAATAGAAGCGCAATTGCCTGTGAACATCCAATTTATGGAGAGTGTATTCTGCTTCATTGGAGAATTTTGGGAAGAAAACTGGTAGCTCTAGAGATTGTTGGAGACAGAGATTAGAACAGACCTTTGGGACAAAGGATGGATTAGGCCTAAGTGATACTCTATCCTTGTGGAAAATCAAGTACGGTGTTTTAATAGACAGGGCTTGAAGCTCTGAAACTCTTCTTGCAGAAGTAATTGCAACTAAGAAGGCAGTTTTCCAAGACAGATATTTTAACTCACATGTAGCAGCCGGTTCGAAAGGGGAAGATGTTAATGCACGAAGCACCAAATCAAGATCCCACGGAGGCGCAGGATGAAAAACTGGGGGTCTCAACAGGCCCGCACCTTTAATGAAAGTTTTGCATAGTCTGCTGCTCATCAATGGAGGATCCATGGATTCGTGGAATTTAGAGATAGCCGCTAGTTGGACTTTAATAGTAGAGACAGAAGATCCTTGATTAAACAGGGATGTTAAGAATTTCAAAACCTCTGGGATAGGAGCAGTGATAGGGTCTAAGCCCTTGAGTTGAGCCCAGATAGCAAACCTCTTCCACTTACTGAGGTACAATTTGTTAGTGGTGGGTTTGTGGGCCGAAGATAAAGTGTGAACAACTTCCGGGTCTAATGTGTGACTTCTGACTAAAGTCGGAAGTGGAGGAGCCAAGCTGTCAACTTCAAAGATCGAAGGGACTGATGCTGATGTCCCGACTGATGAATTAGCAGGTCCGGAATTAGGTCTAAAGTCCACGGATCGTCCACCGCATGTTTCTTCAGGTAAGGAAACCATACCTGACGAGGCCAGTATGGAGCAATCAGTATCATTGCGGACCCCAATTGAGAAGCTTTTTGAATGACTTTGGAGAGAAGTGGAATCGGACGAAAGGCATAAAGTAGCCCTGTTGGCCAAGGTTGTGCTAGAGCATCCATAGCTGGTACTCCCTGATGTGGAATCAAGGAGAAGAACCTTTTGCACTTGGTGTTTAGTGGAGTTGCAAATAGGTCGCAGCACGGCGTCCCCCATCTCCTGAAAACCTGAGCTGCTACTGTTTGGTTTAGGGACCACTCGTGAGGAGAGAGAATTGTCCTGCTCAATTTGTCTGCCAATATATTTGATTTCCCCGGAATGTGGGTCGCTACCAAGAAGCGGTTGGTAGCTACAGCCCATTCCCACACCCTCATGGCCTCTCTGCAAAGGGGGTAAGATCTGGTCCCTCCTTGTTTGTTCAGATACCAGACCACCGACATGTTGTCTGTGTGGATGGCGATGATGCCCTGAGGAAGAAACTTGTGTAAGGCCTGTAGGGATAGAAGTACAGCCCTCATCTCCAACACATTGATGTGGAGAAGAGCTTCGTCTGGAAGCCAGGAGCCCTGAACTAACCTGCCCAGACAATGCCCCCCCACCCTATGTGGGAGGCATCTGTCGTCAGGGTAACCACTGGAGAGGGAATAACAAAGGGGCTTCCTTGATTTAGATTGGATGTCTGAAGCCACCAGCGAAGGTCCCGTTTGCATGTTTCCGTAATCATGATGTGATGATTGAGGGGAAGATCCTGAAAGGACCATTGAGTTGACAATAGCCACTGAAGAATCCTCATGTGCAATCTTGCCAGAGGAACTAAAAGAACCGTGGCAGACATTGAACCTAAAACTTGTAGAACCATCCTGGCTGGTGCTTTGGATCTCGAGATCAGAGCTTGAACTTGGCCCTGTAAAGTTTGGATCCTTTCGGCAGGAAGAAAGACGCGCATCAATTTTGAGTCTATCTCTGCTCCTATGAACCTTATGCGCTGAGAGGGCAGCAAGACAGACTTTGACCAGTTGAATGTAATCCCCAGGGTAGCACCCAGGTAGATGGTGGCTTTGAGGTTGTCCATTAATAGATGCCTGGTGGTGGCAGTCAGGAGCCAGTCGTCCAGATAGGGAAACACTTGGAATCCAAGACTTCTCAGGTGAGCCGTCACTACTGCCAAACACTTGGTGAACACCCTGGGGACTGTGGTGAGACCAAAGGGCAGAGCACAAAATTGGTAATGACTGACTCCCAGGCTGAAGCGCAGATACCTCCTGGACGCCTGATGTATCGGTATGTGATAATAGGCGTCCTTGAGGTCTATGGAGCACATCCAAACATCCTTCTCCAACAATGGGAGAATGGATTGTAACGTGACCATTCGGAATTTGGATTTCGTGACGGATTGGTTCAGTCTGCTGAGATCCAATATTGGTCTCAGGTCCCCTGTCTTTTGGCACTAAAAAGAACCTGGAGTAATTTCCTGATCCGATCTGGTCTGTGGGGACCGGTTGGATGACTCCTTTTTCTAGCAGCTTTAAAGCTTCTGCGGCTGCCATTTCCTTTGACTGGGTGGTGGGTCCGGGAATTTTTTGGACGGTGGGGGTGAGTATGTGAATGGGATGGTGTAACCTCCGGCAATGATCCGAAGCACCCATCTGTCCTGAGTGATTGACTCCCAGGCTTTTAGGTGCTTGGCAAAACGACACCTGACTGGCTCCAGAGCAGCACAGCCGGGCAATCCCTCATGATGTGTGGGAGGCTGAAGAGCCACGAAAGGACTCGCGGTCTCCAGAATTGCGGGGCCCTCTGCCGCCTCTGGGACGGCGTCTCCCAGAAAAATTTCCCCGTCCTCTGCCTCTGGAAGGGGAATCTTCCTGCTGTTGGGGGAAAAACTTACGAGATTTGCGGAACCACATCTTCCCCCCTCCTTTAGCCTTGGGGTAAGGCCGAAAGGGAGTGGAATAACGGGCACCTACGGCAGATAGAGTTTTTCCCTCTTGCTCACAGCGGGTAAGGGTGTCTTTAACCTTCGGTCCAAACAAAGAGGACCCATCAAAGGGAGCGTCGGCGAAGGAAGACTTGAAGGCCTCCGCAAACTGACACAAGCGGAGCCAGGCTTGTCTCCGTAGAGCCACGCCTGTGCCTGCCGCTCTACCCGCCCCTTCGGCCGCATAGGAAATGAGCCTCATGGACGAGTTAGAAATTGACGTTAGGATAGCCAACTGAGAGCTAACCGACTGGGCTAGCTGCTCAGGTAGGTTACCTGAGAGGGAATCTGACAACTCCTTGACCAGATCCCTCTGAAGCCTGGTAAAATGTGCCAAATAATTCAGAGACCTTAAAGTAAAGGCCGCTGAAGTCAGGGTGCGCTTCCGCACCTGTCCATGCTCCTAGACTCCTTATTAGGAGGATGGACGGACGTTGAAGCCTCTGCCACGTCCTGTTGTGTAGCAGATGCCACCACCATGGCATCTACAGCCACGCCTTTAGTGAGGAACTCCTTCTCGGGTGGGGCAGACAAAAATTTATTTGGACGAGAAGGGACTGGTTCCACGGTATCTGGATGTTCCCACGCCTTCGACAAACTAAATCCAGAAGCTCGTCAAGGGCGGAGACACCCAGGAGGCGGAAGGCTGAGCCCCAAAGGCCTTGAGGAGCACTGACTCATCAGCAGAGGGGGTTTGGATATCCAGCCGCCTCGTTGTTTGAGGATCTCTAAGATGTCTGCAAATGAGACATCATCCGAGGACGACTTCGGGACCCTCTGCATCATCAAGATCAGTGTCCGATGTAATAGACTCGGGGAGTCCACGTGCTTCCTCTTGCACGATCTCTTCCTTGGGGTTCCTCCAAGACAACTCCGAAGAACCCTCAGGAGGAGGGGAACCCCAATGGGGTAACCTCAGGCCCAGGGGCTCCGCTGACTACGGACAGGGAACTGCCAAAGACCCAGTCTCCACGCCCAGGGAAGGTGCCGGTAAAGCCGGAGAGATGGTCAAGAAGACTTGGCCAAGGCACTCCTCATGGCTCTGAAAGCCGGACCCCAGAATCCTGGGAGTGTCCGTCCCGAGCCATGATAGCCGACGGAAGTCCCGCAGCCAAGCACCGAGGGGAGGCTCGGAACCGAAAGCATAGGTCCCAAACATCACCCCGGGTCCAGCCGAAGAAGTCCGTGTACCAAACTCGGACCCGAAGGCCCGGGTTGGAGTAAGGGTCGGAGCCGACCCTAAGATCTCCACCGGCTCCAACAGCACCTGCTCCGACGGAGCCGAAGCAGTCGGAGGAGGAATGGCAATGGGGTGGGCCAGGGTTATCGGCTCAGAAGCCAACTGGGTCGGAACCGAAACAAATTTTTGGAAGACTGGGGACTGGAACAGTCTTTGGAGTACCCTGTCTATATCTGAATCCGACATCCTCGAAGACCGAGAGGAAACTGAACGGGTTCGAGACGGCCTCTCCAACGGCTCCAAAGGGCTAGGGGACCGGCTCCGAGGCGACTCGATGACTATCGGCGCCTAAGGAATACACACACTAGATTCCATCGGTGCCGAGGTGGACTTCGGCGCCGAGGAGGAAGTGTCTGAGCGGGCGACCCTTGTCGGCTCCGAGACCAGTGGAGCCGACGAAGGTGACCCGCCTCTCGATGCCCCAGCCATCGGCTCCGAAGCCAGAGGAGTCGAGACCGGTGGCATCGAGGCAGACCGTTCCGTCCTCGGCTCCGAAGTCCTTGGAGCCGAAGGAGAGGCCTGCCTATGTCTTCTGGCGGTCGGATCCGACGGACTGGTCGGGACCGACGCCCTTTTCTTTTTAGCCGGAGAAGGAGTGGATGCCAAGGCTTCTTCAAAAGAAGGTTTTATTAACCCCTTAAGAATCAATTTATTTTTCCTCTCCTGGAGGACCCTTGAGGAAAAAGCGTGACACACGCTGCATGACTCCTGTAAGTGTTTTGCACCCAAACAATACACACAGAGCGAGTGATCGTCTGTGATGGACATTTTGAAATTGCATTTGGTGCATTTTTTGAAGCCCGAAGGCCTAGGATTTTGAGACATTATGACAAAATCAATTTCAGTAATCCTGACAGAAAAATACAAACTAACTTTCTGTTTAACACTACCTAATAATAGGTGACAGTGATCGCTTAAAAGCGTTGCAAATAACAAGGGTACTTTGAAACCCTGTAAGGTTTTAGGAGGGTTGACTGACCGGGAAGGCCCTAAGATGAAGGAGGCCTACCAAACTCAACCCAATCACACAACAAGTCTTTAACAAACTCCAAACACACACAAAAGTGAAGAATAGCCGTTAAAACAGCTTTTGTGACAAGACAGCAAAAAAACTGACAGAAAAAGTTAGTAAAAGCTACTACTCAGCTCAGCCAGCTCGAGACCACGTCTTCGCAGGTTAGCGGCAAACGAGATCTGGAGGACTGGTAATGGTGCATCCTGGGATATAATAAGCTCAGCCAATAAGAGACTTCGCTCTTTGGCATAAGCGTGCCGAGTCGGAGCCGAGGGATCGGCTCCGAACCCATCAGTCAGAATGTAGGCGAGATAGGATCACATAACATCTGACAATTTAATGCTCTCATAGCCAGAGTTGCTGAGGTGTATATTTTCTTTCTCCATCTATCTAGAGCTCTGGAATCCCTTTCAGAGGGCACAGGATTTTTAGCCATAGAAGCTTTAGCTCCCTTAGGACCCTGGGAGATTGTTTCTGGGTCAGCCACAGGGCTTTTATAAAGAAATTTGTGTGAGTGAGGTACTCTGTAGTATCTGTCTGGTTTGGCTGGAGCAGGAGGTAGAGAGTCTAGATTTAAACTAGACTCCAAGAAATCATCATCCACAATATCTAAAACTGGAGGGATAGCAAGAGGTCTGTGCTGGGGTAGTAAAAGGAACTCTTGGAGCCTTTTCTTAGAATCAGAGTAGTCCTGGCCTTCCCAGTGGAAATGTTCCCTCAAGGTATGTAAAGCTTCCCCAAAGCAGTAGTCTTCAGGGGGAGATGCTGAGGGAAGAGAGTCTTCATAAGGTGGAAAAGTGTAATCCTGTTCCTCAGAAGAATCTGAGGAAATTGAAACCTGGTCAGAGGAAGCATAATACTCCTCTTGTCTTGGTCTTTTATCAGGAGGGGGATGAGAACCCCTGATTAGGGTTATCAGATCTTCAGCCAACTTAAGCATCTGTTTCTTAGGCATGGGGCCTTGAACTGTAGACTGATGTACAGTCTTTTTAGGTTTTAAAGGAGTTTTAAGCTTAGCATAAGATTTAATGGTGAGTGTAGTCGGTCTGAAGACACCTTCTGCAACCGAAGGTGTTTCCACTGCACCGGGGTCTACTTCTGCTCCGGTGTCAGAAGATGGCTGCGTCGGCCTAGAAGACTCCACTTGAGAATCCGCAGCTGTCTGGTGTTCCAGTTCTGTGGTAGTCAGGGGCTGCGTAGGTGCCTCACTGAAAACCAGTGAACCGGCGACAGGCCCAGCAGAGGCCTCGGAGTCTGGCTTGTTCCTTGGCTGCCTGTCCTTATCCTTGCGTTTTTCATGTATGCCGGTCGTCGGCTGCTCCGACGGCATGATATAATCAAATTTCCTACCAAAGTAATGTCGTGCGAAGTCAAAACGGCGTTTGATAGTTCATTTATTAAACCTAGCACAAAACCGACAACCTGTGAAGTCGTGGTCTGGGCCTAGGCAAGGAATACAATAGGAATGGAAGTCGTTATGAGGTATTTGCTTCCCACAAGAAATGCAATTGTTAACTTTTTCTGACATCGGACTGAGGCAAGAAAATGTTCCCCAACGGGATACTTAGCTTTATTGAAGACTTCGGACTGAAATTTGAATCGAAAATCTCAGGTGTCGGACGACCGACACTTGCGAACTGCTTCTGCTTCGGGCACCGCGCGGCAAGAAAGACTGACGAAAATGGCGTCAGATGCCTCTTATATACCCCTGGCACACTGACGTCAGGGAAGAAGAGACAGCAACAGACGCCGGACCAAGACTTTGGAATTCAGGCCGACTGCGGGACCGCCTGATGGCAGGATAACCCAAGTGTGATGACTGCAGCAGGGTAACATGATGAACATCTGGCGGTTCATTCTTTAGGGCTCGATGAAGAGGCATTCGCTGTAATGCCTCTTCGATAAGATAATATAGACCTGAAAAAATACTGGTAGTTCTATGGACTGATTTTGGTAAGACTCTGAGCATACTTTTGGTAGGAAGGATGGGTTTGTTCGAAGGGATACTCTATCTTTGTGGAAAAGCATATGGGGGGGGGGGCTTGATCGATAATGTTTGCAGCTCTGAAACCCTTCTAGCAGAAGTGATGGCAATCAACATACTTGTTTTCCATGTCAAAAATCTTAGATCACACGATGATGGAGGTTCAAAGGGGGGAAGAATCAAACAGGACAGAACAAAACTTAGGTCCCATGGTGGTAGAAAGATCTTTATGGGTGGTCTTAACAAGTTAGTGCCCTTCAGGAAGGCTTTGCATAGTCAGACATCTGATATGGGGCTAAATCACTTCTATTAAAATCAGATATTGCTGATAACTGCATACTAATGGTTGCTGCAGCTGTGCCGTCACTAAATACTTTTACCAGAAATTCGAGAACAGAACTTATAGGAGCAGAAAAGGGGTCAATGTGTTTACTTAATGGCCAGGAAAAAAATCTTTTCCATTTACTCATGTAAAATTTTCTCGTTGAAGCCTTAGAGATCAAGATATGTTTCACAGGAGGAGGAAGGTTAGGAAGCCTGGCTATATTTGGAAGTGGAGCAGCCAAACTCTCAATTTGAAGATTTGAAGACAAGAGTGAAGCATTCCGGATGTACGAGTCAGAAGGTCTGGAACTGGGTCTAGAATCCATGGCTCCTCCTGGAGATGAGGCCAAAGGAAAGGAAACCAAATTTGATGAGGCTAGTATGCTTCCCAACGAGCTGGCTTTCTTAAAAACTTTGGGTATCAAAGGAAAAGGAGGGAAGGCATAAAGGAGACCTGAGGGCGAATCGTGTACAAGTGCATCCCTTTGTAACGCCCTGGAGGGAGGAATCAGGGCAAAATAGCTGTTGCATTTGCCATTCATGCAGAAGATCATCTCCGCTACTTCTTGCTTCGGGGACCACTCGTTAGGCATGCAAATTGCTCTAAATTTGTCTGCTATTACGTTGGATTTCCCCGGGATGTGCGTTGCTGTCAGAAAGCACTGGGAGGAGGTCACCTACTGCTATACTCTCAGGGCCTCTCGACAAAGGGGGCAGGACTTGGTCCCTCCTTGATTATATATCACACAGACATGTTTATCTGTCTGTACTGCAATTGTTCCCAGGGGGAGAGAGTCTTGAAATACTTGCAATGCCTAAAGCACTGTTCTCATCTTTGGGATATTGATGCGCAAAATGGGCCTCATGATCCTGCCAAAGGCCTTGGACTGTCCTTCCCAGATAATGCCCCCCTCCTCATGTTATCTGGGAGGCATCCGTGGTTATTGTGGCTATAGGCTGTGGAGGAAGAAAGGGTTGACCTGATGTCACATGAGTGGAGCGGAGCCACCAGTGAAGGTCTTTCTTGCAGAGCTCTGTTACCAGAATTTGGTGAGACATGGGTAGTTCCTGCAATGACCAGTGAGTAAATAGTAGCCATTGCCGAATTCTCATGTGCGTGCATGCTAATGGAACTAAACTTATCGCTGCCCCCATGGTTCAAGACTTTTAAAACTGTTCTCACCTGTACTCTCGTCTTGGAGAGAAGGTTAGAGACGTACTATCTCAGAACTAAAACTTTCTGTAGAAAGTTTTGCCATCATGTTTGTTGTGCCTAGATCTGCTCCTATAAACATATGTTGAGATGGCAACAAGGCAGACTTTTTGCAATTTATTTGCGATTCCTAGGTGAAAGCAGAGAAATAGTGTGGTGTCTCTTGTTTCTAGTAGTCGATGCTTAGTGGTGGCAGTTAGGAGCCAGTCGTCTAGATATGGAAATACTCAGAATCCTAGACGTCTCAGGTGAGCCATGACTACTGCCATACACTTGGTGCACCCTCTGGGGCTGTAGTGAGACCTAAGGGCAGAGCTCGAAATTGGTAATGACTGGCTCCCAGCCGGAAGTGCAGATGACTCCTGGATGGCCTGTCCATCTTTATGTGGTAGTATGCATCCTGGAGGTCTATACAGCACATCCAATTGTCTTTTCCCATAAAGGGAAAAGACAATTCAATGTCAGTATTACCATCTGGAACTTGGTCTATACTGATTCATTTAATCTCCTGAGATCCAAAATGGGCCTCCAGTCCCCTGTTCTTTTTGGCACTGAAAAAAATCTCGAGTAAGTACCTGATACTACCTGGTCTGTGGGGACTCTCTGGATGACTTTTGTCTAGCAACTTATGAATTTTTAAAGTTGCCTGATCCCTTTGAGTGGGTGGAATGTCTCGGGTGTTCTTTATGCTTGGGACAGGAAGGGAAAAGGGTATGGAGTAGCCTCTGGATACGATCCTTTGTACCCACTTGTCTTGTCATTTCCAGACAGGCTTCTAGGTACAAAGATAGCTGACCCCAGACTGCCTCCAGAGATGGACAAATGGGCCTCAATTCAACAGAGCTGAAAGGGCCTACCATGGAAAGAATCCCTGTCGCCCTGATTTTGCGGGCCCCCTCTGCCGCATGGACGGCTTATTACTTCCCCGTCTGCCCTGGGTTAAGAGTCACCACATGTGCCCTGAAAAACTCTCTGGGATTTTTGGAATCACATCTTTCCTCCCTTTTGGATAAGGTCTAGAAGGTATGGAAAAAACATACTCCTATGGCAGAGAGAGTTTTCCCCTTCTTGCTGACACCTGGTTAGTGTGCCCTTAACTTTCAGCCCAAACAAGGACATGCCATCAAAGGGGCAGTGATAAAGGTAGATTTTAAAAGGTTCTGCAAAGATACACAAGTGCATCCAGGAATGTCTCCTTAGGGAAATTCCTGAACCCACTGCTCTACTCGCTCCATTTGCTGCATAAGAAATTAGCCTCATGGAGGAGTTGATCACAGAGTTTAAGGTGGAGAGCTGACAGCTACTGTACCTTGGAGAGCATCTCCTAGGCGCCTTTAGGAGATCTCTTGTAGCCTAGTAAAGCGAGTCAGATAATTCAGTGATCTGAGTGCAAAATTTGTTAAAGAAAACATGCGCTTTCCATATCTGTCCATCATGCAAGACTTCTTGTTCAGTGGATGGAGAGACTAGGATGTTTCAGAAATTTCTTTTTGGTGGCTACCGCCACCACCAAAGCATCTACAGGGACAACCTTAGTAAAAAAATCTTTATCAGAAGGGGCTGTAATGAACTTATTTTGGCTCCGAGGGACAGCTTCCATTGCGTCTGGAGAACATAAGCTCGTCAAAAGGTGGAAACACCAAAGTGGCTGAAGGGTGAGACCCAAAGGCCTTCAGGTAAACAGACTCCTCATCAGAAGGGCTGATGGACTTCCAAGTTGCTTCTCTGCTTAAGGATTTTTAGGATGTCTGCAAAAGAGACATCCTCAGAGGGAGACCATGGGGGACCCTTCTGACTCGAGGTCTGTATCAGAGGTGACTGCAAGAGTAAGCATTTAGACTCTCCAGAGGAGTCGGTCTTCTCTTATGAGGAACCTCCTCAGAAGGGTATTCTGCAGAGGTTTCGGAAGAGGGGTTCACCCAATGCGGTACCTGGAGGCCTAGTGTCTCCGTGTGTCTGTGGATGCTGTGGTGTAGAGACGGACGCTGATGCCTTAGGGGAAAGAATGTCGGGACCTTTGAGTGGAGTTGTCTGAGGAGACAGCACTCTCCTCATCAGCTCAAAAGCAAAAGCCCCCCTCCTCTGATCAGATGATATCTCTGGCTCCGAAGAGCCAGAAGAGATCTCTGGAACCAAGTGGTTGGCTCCGAAGCCGATGTAGGAGCGGAGCCTACCAGCGCAGAAGCCCTGAGAGGTAAGTTTGGATCAGACGAATGTCAGATCCGACTCCCCTCTCTGGACCCGACTGGTGAGCGTCAGCTCCTAGACTCCTCAGATGGAACAGAGGATGTCAGAGCAGATGTTGGGCCCAAAGAACCCGGAATAGGTCTAGGCACCAACAGTTCCACTACAATAGGGTCCAGACATTCCGGCTCAGAGGTCACAGGTCGGCTCAGAGGAGGAATCAATGTTGAAGAGGAGGTCCTGGTCGGTTCGGTTCCGAATCCATGTGGGTTGGAGCAGATAGTAACTTGGCCAGTACCGCTGTCTTTAGAAGTCTGCGCACCACCCGATCCAAGTCATCTGAGAGACCTGGAGGATCGAGAGGAGGGGCAGGAGATCCAAACTGCTGAAGCAGAGGTAACCTTAGTGTAGGGGAGACCAGTATTGATTCCACAGACTGGCTCCATAGCTCAAATTCTACTGGCACCAAAGTCTAAGGAGTCTATGATGTAGACTTCTTGGGCCCAGTAAGCTTTAGGTCCAGGGAAGTAACTTTGGTCAGTTTTTTGGTTGGCTCCAACTGACCAGAAGAAGATCTTTTTCGAGAACTGTCTGATTTTGAAGAGGGGGACAGTATTGGTTTGGAGGTGCCCCGACCATCTTCCAATGCTTCAGCAAAAGGTGTCTTCACTAATCCTCTGACAATGTGTTTATTCTTCCTTTCTAAAAGCACTTTAGAACTAAAGGAATGACAAATACTACAGCAAATGCAAGGCCCTAAGGCAATATATTTACACATATGGTGTGCCCATCAGTGATGGACATTTTGAGAGTACATTTTTGCACTTCTTAAAGCCAGAAGGCGTAGACACTGTTCCTTAGACATCACAAACAACTAAAGACAGAACAGCCACAAATATACTAATAGGTGTAAATTAGTCAACGTAACAAACTAGGTAGGAATATAGAAAAAAAAAATGTTTTATATATAAACAGCAAAAAGCAAAGGAAACTTAAGCAACTGCAACAAAGAGAAAGGGGATGGCAATTCTCTAAACCAAAGCTGCCTAGTGAAAGAAAAGGGAAGGGATTGCCCTCTAACTCAAACAAACTGCCGATTTCAGTTAGGATCAATAACAGGAATGAGAATTACTCTACAGCACACTCTAACTTAAACAAGTGTGTAGAAAAATAAAGAGGAAAATATCAAAGACAGCCCTCTACTAAAAATGGGCTCTAAACAGCAACTTTAAGCAGAGATAGGGGTAACACAGGCCTAACAAAAAAATGAAGGACAGTAAAGCAAAACACAAACCAAACTTTCTAAACTATTATGACTAAATATTCCATTAAGACTTAAATAGCAAAAAACAGCGATACATAGCAAAGGTAATAAGAAAAAAATTTCCAACTTAGCCAGAGCCAAAATGGAAGCACCCAATCTGTTTAGCGGCAAACAAGATCTGGGAGTTTTACTACAGCATGATAGGATAGGGATACAGCCACAAGCCAGTGGAAGACCTCGAGCTTTACTACAGAGTCGAGTCGGAACACAGGGTCAGTTTCGAACCCAACCAGCAAGAATGAAGGTGAGGACAACATCACATCAACAGTTAGGAAACAAGCAGAACAATATTCAGCAAAAGTGAATAATTATTTATTTTATTTCAGTTTGATTACCGGGGAAGTCCAATGGGCCATTTTCAGTGGAGGCCCCGGGAGAAAAGCTCCAAGGCAATACAACAATACAAAGTTTAAGAAGAATACAAAGATAATCCACACAGCAAGAAAACATAGTAAGAACATTGTAAATGCATATATTTTATATAACGAAAAAACGAAGGACAGTAAAGCAAAACACAAAGCAAACTCTCATAATAGTTTAGAGAGTAAAAATATGTATTTTTTAATAAAAGAAACAGAGTTACAGAAATTACCAGCACAGGTAAACTACAGTGTAGAAAAAGGGAAAGAATACTAATGATAGCACTTGGAGACAGAATTGTACAGAAGGAAGAAAAGAGGAACAGAAAGATAATTTAAGTAGGGATTGAAGAAACGCAACAGTTTGACAGGTTCGCTAAGAAAGTAGAAACAGTTCACAATTTATGGACTTATCTATTCGACAGTAAAGGTCACCATGTCTTAATCTTAGAACAGCAAATGAGATTCTAGGTACTTGGGGTTGGTGCATTATGGGTACGCTGAAGTCTTGTCGTACATTTTTTTTTTTTTATATTGACAAAAGCGGTTAGTACCAGTATTTAATAAACCGATGTGTGTGCTCTTGAAGTGACTTAGTTTTTGTTTTTTGATTGTTTGCCTTATTAGTGTGTCTTTTTGGTAATAGGTAAGACACAAGCTTGAGAATTTTTGGTTGCCATGAGCTTTAGCAACGGCAGTCAGATCCGAGGGATCGGATCTGAACCTATCAGTTAAGGAAGAATGAAAATTGACATCAGATCTGTAGTTAAAAAAACTATTTTCATTATACCAAATACAAAAAAAAGATTACATAGAAAAAAATCTGCTTTACTTGTAAACACTTAATATTTCAGTTCTAGTACAATCAAGAACCATGGTAAACCAAATTTGCCCCCCAAAAATGCAGTCAGTCATAGATGTTCGCTCAACAATACATTGCTGTCACAGTTTACTCACAAGTAAAACTACTGTAATTGTTGCCTTCACATTTACTTGCATTTGCTGACGAGGAAGACAAGCTCATCTCTGTGGACCAACATTTACTTACTTACATTTGTTGATGAGGTAGACAAGCTCATCCACGTGGACCCATTTCAGGCTCAGCCCAGTTTAAAACTACACAATGACAAAAGTACAAACTTAACACTAATTCATAATTTACCCTCCCTGCCACTAGCAGTAAGTGCATGGGGCACAGATGTAAACATTCGTAACCTTCTCAACAGAGCCATTTCAATGCATCTCCCTTCACATCCACCGCCTAAGTTATCTCAGGCATTTTGATTTCAAAAAGAGATGTAACCCATTAAAACTGTTTTCACTCAGCAAGCCCACAGAAGTAACAGGTCTGCAAATTTACTCTGAAGGTATACAGTCATTATCTGGTATCTCTAAACATTCTCTCACCCCCAAAAGGGCCCATATCTATACAGGAAGAATGCAGAGTCCCTGTAATCACAACTAAGCAGGTAAAAGCTGCACTCTCTAAAGCCAAAAACACAGCATCCATGGGACCGGACAACATCCCAGGCTGCGTTTTACACGAACTTCAGAACGAACTGGCTCCCCACCTAAGCACCATGTTCAATAATAGCCTCGCATCAGGCTTTGTGCCCACTGAATGGCGCACAGCAACAGTTATCCCACTCCACAAAGGGGGAGCCACCACTGATCCCGGGAACTATCGACCTATTAGCCTGACGAGCCTGGTCTGCAAGGCCATGGAACGTATCATGGAACTCGTAAACAAAGACATTGGTAACCTCCAAACACTAGATCCCACCCAGTTCGGGTTTGTGAAAGGCAGATCATGCCTCCTGAACCTGATTGACTTCTTTGAGGAAGTCACCAAAGCCGTGGATGAGGGTAAGATGGTTCACACAGCCTATCTTGACCTCGCCAAGGCTTTCGACACATCCCCTATTCTGGAATTATAGCTAAACTCACTAAACTAGGTATAAATCCCTACGTCACAAGATGGGTTACCAACTGGCTCACTGACAGAACCCACACTGTAAAAGTTGCAGACTCCAAGTCTGACCTCAGGGCAGTGACAAGTGGAGTGCCACAGGGTTCCATACTGGGACCTCTCCTGTTTGGTATCTACTTCTCTGAAGTACAGGCTAACAAAGAAGGCCTCTGGCTGATGAAGTTCGCAGATGACCGCAAACTAGGAGCCATAGTCAAGTCCCCAAATGATGTGGACATCCTACAGAAGGGCCTCACTGAGAGAGATGCCTTGTGTCAGAGCCATGGCCTTAAGTTCAATGCTAAAAAGTGCAGTGTCATCCCCTTTGGTAAAAACTCAGTACGCGTGAACTACCACATAGGCAGCAATCTACTTAACACCGAATGTGTGATAAGAGACCTTGGGACCCAGGTGGACAGTAGTCTCTCCTTTGATAGTCACATCACCACACTAGTCAGGAAGTCCTTCTATGTGGCACACCTCTTCATAAAAGGGTTCTCATCCAGGAAAAAAAAAGACGTCATTGTTCCCCTCTACTCATCACTCATTACACCCATTATAGAGTACAACGCCCCTTTTGGAATGTACCTCAAGACATCTGCAGCAGCTGGAAAGGCCACAGAAGTACCTCACAAAGAGGATTACTGGCCTCAAACAAATGCCCTACACTGACCGCCTCAAAAAACTCCAGCTTTACTCCGTAGCATATCGCCTACTCCGAGGTGATCTCTGCCTAACATATAAAGCTATATCAAACCCAGAGATGTTGGACATGCTACACCTAAAGAAATCCCAATCCCTCCAAGCTACACTCTCTAGGGACCTAAACCTTGTCACAACAGGACACGCTGGAGGGATAGATTCCTGTCCCAGAGACTTCCTATACTCTTGAACAAGTGACGTGTCTATGTCAAGCAAAGTTCTTCATTAGCACTCTTCAAGAAAAATCTTGATGAGTGGATGGGAAATAGGAAATACACCCCGGGGATCACTTCTGAGTCTCTGCTGGACAGTGGCACAGGAAAATAACTTTCTTGGGTGGCGTAAGCTATGGTACCTTGCTGGCTAGGCTTACGTAGGCCCTTGGGCCGATAGCCTAGTACCTACCTATTAACCTATTAAATACAGGCCACGGACAGCCTGCAATTAAAATTTCCACAGAAGTAACAGATCCGCACATTTAATCTGAAGTTAGTCATTATCCGGTATCTCTAACTAAACATTCTTCTTAGTTACACAGGCCACGGTCAGCTGCAATTAAAATAAGCTTACATTAAGTGCACTGGAAAAAATGAACAATTCTATCCTTAACTGTGTATTCAGAGTGCAGTGCTACTGTGACTAATAGCAATTCTGTTTTCTAAATAACTAAGGAAGATTTGCTACTGACTCCTAATGATGAGCCCTACATGTTCATCACACAACATTCACAGTGGGCATGTAGGGAAAAGGACAGAAAATCCAAAAAGAACTTGGCTAATAGCAGTATTAGTTTCCCCCTCAAGTATTTGGCAGTGCTCTGCACACACTCAGACACATTGAGTGGCATTTTTTCTGTAAAATTACAAGTGAAATTTCTCCAATATCTAGTTGTACACAACTACTTTGTAGTGACAAGCACTGTCCACATAGTTGCAAGCCAGATACTCCTGACAGTGACTGATATTCTCACTCCAACAGCCTAATCAATAAAAAAGTTTCTGTTGCCATGGATATGAACTTTCCTACTGTCCCTATTACCGTCTTGGTGGATATGGGCATCTTGAGGCAATGAAGAAATTGCCTCTTGTATACTGACAGCTAGTTAATTCTCAAACAGATATGGTATGAGAGAGATGTATTTACACATTACTGGAGGCAAAGCTCTCACATAAAAGTACTCCTAACGTCAATAAGGTTGTCAGTAGTACACATGCTGCACCATCACACAATTCAAAGCAGACATATAGACCCACATGTACTGAGGCACTTGCATGTAACCTTCCTAAACCACAAAGACCTCCTAGACAGAGTACAAAAATACTCTCAGCAGCCACAAATGCACTCTCTCCAAACAATACCCACATCAACAGAGAGATACATTTCATGGAGCCTCTACCTCTAAGCCCATAAGCCAAGTCACCACACAATCCAACATTCTAGTCACTGGAGACTCCATCATGAGAAAAATTGCTGTCCCCTTCACTAGGCTGAGTAAGGAGAATGTTACTGTCAGTTACTTATCAAGGGCTAGGATCTGCATTTCTCGACATCACATACTTGTTTTTGGCAACAAGCGGATGATCGGTGAATATATTAAGGGCCTGTGTAGCAGGATATTCAAGTGGACCAAAGAGTCATCTTTGTTGGGCCTAGAGACGCACCACTGTCAGCACTATAAGTTTTCTAAACATGTTTTTTGTACGCTGTGATGACCTGGAATAAGCTCACCTAATGTTCGGGACTGTTTTTTGGTACGGGACATTAAAAATTTGCAAGTACTGTCAGTTTGGTACTAGATAGTGGTTAAATTTCATCTATTGATATCAAATACTTGTTTTTGATAACAAGTGGATGACCAGTGAATAAAATAAGGGCCGTTTGAGTAGTTAAGTAGACCAAAGGGTTGTGTTTGCTTGGCCTACGGACACACATGTTGGTCTTATTATTATCAATATTACAAGAAATTTTCCTAACATGTCATTTGTATGGGAGTTCCTTAGAATGAGTATGTATGGTGTGTTTCAGCTATATACATTTCATCATAAGATATCAGATGGTGACAACGGATAAAAGAGTTGTGGTTTATAACATTACTGAATCTTACGAACAACTTTAGGGCTTGTGATTTTTATTTAGGAACTGACTATATGTGTTGGGTTTATACTCAGTGTTATGCATTTGTAAGATCTAATTTAGTCTTTTGAAAACTTGGCTGCTGTAAACAGTTTTTGAATTTTGTTTACAGGGATACATAATAGCTTTGTCAAAATGGTCACCTGTTGGATGAACCAAATTTGAATTCAATGGCTGAAGATACTAAGTCGATGAGTTGAAAAGATTGGTCTGAGTTTGGGACTAGAATATTAATGGCATTTCATTTGTTTGACTGTGAATTGTTGTCTATTGACCAAATTTGGATAAGCAGCATTTAATGGTATTGTTCATGTAAGATATGTACAACTTCTGAGTGGCATGAAACAACTGTACCAATATCTGAATCCTGAATTTCCTGACTGCTGACATCCATTTAAAGCGAACGCTTACTTTCCCAGTGCTGTACTGGTCCCCTGAGTAGAACCTATGCTATCAATCAAAAGAACCAAAGTGTATGTACCTTTTTAGAAAGTTGTCTGCACATCCAATAGCAATATTGTAATACTATGTGTGCATGTTAGCAGCCTACCGCAGAGCCCACTCAACCTGCTCTCTCCAAGTCCCTTACCCCTCGTAGGTGCCTAGCCCT